>NC_041227.1:130760961-130932568 GCF_002837175.3 Physeter macrocephalus | reverse complement strand
CAAAAAAAAAATGAGAAAATATTAAAAAAAAAAAAAAAAAAAAAAAAAAGAAAAAGATAGGAAGGTGCTGAGTAGGTAAAGGCTAAGGGTTGCCAAACAGAGCTGAGTTTCTATGGGATGAGTATGTAGCATCATCAATGGCTCTGATGCAAACAGAGGGTGAAGTGGAACAGAGACAAAAGTCACTGACTTGGAGAAAATCAAAAACTGAGGGGTTACGGTTTTGGAAGTGTTATCTGTGTGGATGCTGAAATCTCCCCCAAAACAAGAGCAGGAATAAAGGCAAAGACGCAGAAGGAGAGCCAGACGCTCTGCCTCAATGGATGAGGGGCGGGTCCAGTGGCTAGTGAATAACCACTACACATTTTCCAATACTTTCCAGTTTTCTCCAGAATGTGAATATTCAGCAAATAAACAAATACGTGAGAAATAGAAAAAAGAAATTCAGAACCAATTTAGTACCAATGGCCATACTTCAAGAAATAACTCTTCTTCAAATTTAAAACATCCTTTGAAAAAAAGTGCACAGACTTGGAGAAAATATTTTAAAATATATCTGATAAGAGATTTGTAACCAGAATACATTAAAAAAACTCAAAATTCAATAATAAAGACAACCCAATTTTTTAAATGGCAAAGGATTCAGATTGACATGTCTCCGAAGTAGATATAAAAATGAACAATAAGCGCATGAAAAGACACTCCACATCATGAATCATCAGGGAAGTGCAAATAAAAACCACAATGAGACACTAATGTGCACCCACGAGAATAGCTAAAATCAAAAAGACAATAACACGTATGGGCAACAACGTGAAGAAAACAGAACCCTCATCCATTCCTAGGAGTAAAATGGTGCAGTCACTGTGGAAAACAGTCTGGAAGTTCTTGAAAAGGTTAAACATAAAGCTACCACAATGACCCATCAATTCCGCTCCTAGGTACCCTCCCCAGAGAAATGAAAATATACGTCCACACAAATACTCGCACCAACCTGTGCATCGTAGCACGACTCACAATAGCCAAAAAGTGGCAACAGCCGATAAACAGATCAAGTCTGGTATATCCATATAATGTAATATTACCCAGCAAAAACAAACAAACAAAAAGGTAATGAGGTACTGCTACATGCTACAACGTGGATGAACTTCCAGAACATTATGCCCAAGGAAAAGAAGCCAGACAAGAAAAGACCCCATCTTGCATAATTCCATTTAAATGAATGTGTAAAATACGCAGATCTACGGAGACAGAAGGTAGATTAGTGGTTACACAGGGCTGGGGGCCAGCTGAGCAGGGGAAGGACGTGACCAGCGGACACAAGGTTTCTTTTTGGGGGTGATGGAAATGACCTACAATCAGATTATGGTGATGGCTGCACAACTCTGTCAATATACTGAAAAAAAAAAAAACATTAAAATTTAAAAAAATTAAACCTGAAATTTAAAAAACTGACCTGAAAAAGGGATCCTTTCTTAATGATCTGCCTCCATATTTTTTCTCGTAGTACTGTAAGAGGAAAATCCACAGCACACACTGCAGGTAAGGCTAAAAGAAAAACAGGTTACAGCTCGTGACTGAATCATTTTGGGTTTGTTTTTTTTTCCCCATGTACCAACAGAACCAAAACCACATACATCAGGTTCCTTACCATCACTGAAAAACTTCATCACAATTTTTTTTGCATGTCATGCAATGAGTTAAGAATAAATGTTAATGGATGGACATATATACACTACCAAATGTAAAACAGATAGCTAGTGGGAAGGAGCCACACAGCACAGGGAGATCAGCTCGGTGCTTTGTGACCACCTAGAGGGGTGGGATAGGGAGGGTGGGGGGGAGGGAGATGCAAGAGGGAGGAGATATGGGAACATGTGTATATGTATAGCCGATTCGCTTTGTTGTAAAGTAGAAACTAACACACCATTGTAAAGCAATTATACTCCAATAAAGATGTTAAAAAAAAAAAGAATAAATGTTAATACAAACCAAGGTTGATTTTTAGTAAAGTGATCCTTCACATACTTTTCTACCTCTGTAAAGTTCATCTGTTGTCAGCTTCATAAACTATAATTTCAAAGAAGCTTTGTTTTTGCTTCTATGGAAGCCAGAATTATCATTAAATAGAATTAACGACGTGAAAACAACAATTACGTTAAAGTGGATGTACTCAGTAAGTGAGATGCACATCAGCTAGCATTAACTAACACACTTGACTTCTTATGCACCTTCATTTTCATGCAACGGGATAAAAACTAAAAAGAGAGTTAAAACCATACGACCAAACCACTCATAAGGTAACATGCTAACACAGTTATTTCTTACCGATATAACAGCCACCAAAAGACTATCCCATGGGTTGTAGGTGTCCTCTTTTTTTTGAATATTCTTCCAAGAAATCTAAGACAAAAAGTTTTGAAAACTTATATGTGGCTGTGATACTGTGATATAATGAAATGTGGTCTTTGACCACAGTTCCTGGCACAGAACTTCTAAAACCCTTGGAATTTCCTGAGTGACAGAGGGGACAGGAGTGTCTCTCATCGTATAAAACAAGCCCCTCTCAACCTCAGCTGAGTCTATGCTAACGAGGGGACTCTCAGAGGAGGATGGAGGCTGACTGACAGAGGACCAGCCAGACTAGAGAGCTGGAACTTCCGGCCCCAGGTGCCACCACCGGGGAGGGGAGAAGAGCGTGGAGACCGATTAGCTCATCTTGCCCAAGTCATGGGACCTCCACAAAGCCTCTAACACGGGGCTCAGAGAGCATCCTCACACTGGGAGGACGACTCACTCCAAACTGCACAAGGACGGGAGCTCTGCCCTTGAGACCCTTCTGGACCCTGCCAGCCAGTTCTAGAGCAAAGTACTGACCCCCGACAAGGGGTCCAAGTCGGATAGAACGTGGGTGGCCTGGGGACTCACGACCCGTGACTGGAATCTGAAGCGGGGGGCCGCCTGCGGGACTGACCCCTGAACCCGTGGGGTCTGCGCTAACTCTGGTCAGTGTCAGAACGGCTGAATGTCAGGGAAAACCCACACGCTTGGTGTCGGAAGTGCTGTGCATAGAGGAACCAATTTTCTTTTAGCTGTGATGTGTAGAAACGTTCGGATTAAAACGAAAAAAAAATGTATTTAACAGCAAACACGTCTTCTCTATAAATTAGCTAGCTGTTAATATTTATAGCCATGTTTTGTAGTTAGATTAAAATCTTCCTCACCCCAAAATATGCCTATCAGAGCAGGTATAAATTAAATTATAAACTTAAGCCAAAAAAAGGGAGGGGAGAGAGGTAAGGAGGTGTGTCAGTAGAATTAATCAGCAATCGTCCTAAATTAATAATTCATCACTTAATTTTTTTTCTAACCACAGAAATTGTTTTCAATTAACCAGGCTTAATAAAATTAATTTGTTCCTCTATTTTTTTCTTGAAAAAAAATCGCTCAAACTTTATTTTTCCTCATCCCTGTATAGTACAATACACTTGAAAAACTCCCCCAAAACACTCCCCCCAAACTCCCCAGTCCAACACAGATGGACTGCAGTCAGATCATACGCCTAATTTATGTACCTTGTTTTGGGCATGAAAGACCATGTAATGAACACAGTCCTTCTCCTTTGAGAATCTGCAGTTTAGAAACATGCTTGAAAAGATTCCACAGTAATTTTACATTTACTGCTACATTAATAATATTTAAATCAAGTACTAGCAGCCAACCTGATTTTTTTTTTTTTACTACTTCAGTACAAGAGCTAAGATCCCAAAGATTAGGCAGTAATTATTTACCCTTTTAAAAAAATATTAGAACACCTAACAGACCTACCTTTATGAAACAAATCAGGCAACCTAGAAGCGGATAGATTGGAATGGCTATGCACAAGGCATAATGAAGAATAACTGTAACTGTATATCCCATAAAATAAGTTATTTCGGTGACTGCAATGCAAGCCAATGCTGTCTAAAGAAAAAAATGAGAAAACAAGTGAAAAGATGTAGAGCGATTTCAAACAAACTTACTGGGTGCCTCAGCATTAACTATGTCTTTAATCTTCGAATAAAACCTGGAACCACAGCAGATACTTAGCCAGAAAGTGTCAGAGTGCTGATACCAGTTTTTTGTAGCTGGCATACTTGTCATGCTAGTTGTTAAATGCAACAAAATATCCTCCCTTCATGGAGTGGATGGGGCTGAAGAGGAGTATACACACTAACAGATGCTGCTAGCTAGCTAAGTTCTGCACTTAGGAAAGACACAGTAACCCTTTCAGTATAGTCATCAAAAGAGTTCATGACTTTCAAATAAGGTGCTAGGAAAAGCTGAGACAAAATAATATAAAATGTGACTTACCACAGAATAGATAAATGACCAAAATTCTCTGGTATTTACAATTTTTTTAAAAGTGAAAGAAGTAATATAGGTAAACAGAATAACTGATGGAACATAACCAATAAGGCAAAAAACCTGGAAGACAGAAATGTGTATTTTTATTTAAAAATATGAGTAGCTAACCGTACATATGATGTAAAACACCAGTCACATTAAATCATTAGGGAATAATTACTCTTCAAGTTTTATTGCTCAACAAATCGCTCCAAAAAAACGGAAACTGTAGTTCCTTGAGGAGTTGTTCCTAAATCAATAAAACTCATGTTTTTAACTGCTAACACAATCTTGAATAAGCCATTTAAACTAAATACTGTTTGTAGCTCCTTTTTTATGCCAGGTAAAATACTGTCTCTAACCATTTTATTATGAAAAGCAAGCATAGCTGGTTACGGCTTTATCAATCTCCATCAACT
Source organism: Physeter macrocephalus (assembly GCF_002837175.3). Taxonomy (NCBI): domain Eukaryota; kingdom Metazoa; phylum Chordata; class Mammalia; order Artiodactyla; family Physeteridae; genus Physeter; species Physeter macrocephalus. Next base: position 130,927,763 of record NC_041227.1, on the reverse strand, counting down.
ATTAGCTTCCATTCTACTGTACAGCACTTAATGCACTTTGTAAATTTTTAAGAAAAACATTTATTTATTAAGTTATAAGGTGGAAATTAATCTGTAAAGTCAGGATGGCCTCTGGCAAAGCTCCTAAGCTGACTTTCAGCAACCCCAACCTACCAAGCTCTGTTTTCACGTTTTTCTAGTATAATTCATAGGAAAGGATCTAATGTCAGTCATCGACATACGAATATGGATGCAAATCACACTCTTCCTTAGTATTTTAAGCCATACTTTAAATTATGGAATAAAAGAGCTTCTTGTTTGTGAAATTATTTTCAGGCACAGAGACAAAGACGACATTTAAAGGAAGGACTGTTTAAGTATTCCTGATTACGTACAAGTAGGCAGTCTACATGAAAGATCACCTCAGTTTCAAGGAATTATTTCATAATGGTAAAGTTATTGTTTTTAAAAATCACTTAGGGCAATATAAACTGCGTTGATTACAGGTATCGTATACAAAAATTAAACAGATGTCGGTTCTGTTTTCTGGAACGTCACAATTACTCAATCAGACAATTATCGCATTTATAAAGATCTAGCTTTTTAAAATAACATTTTATTTATAAATAGCATGAATACAACTGATGTTAACTTACCACAGAAAGGAACTTGACAGCATAAAAATATAATCCATGATGAAATGAAAATAAACTGCCTAACATCAAAGTAAGAACCACAGAGAATAAGGGGACGTCAACAAGAGCCTGTCCAATCCAGTATGCAGAAGGCAGAAGACCCGAAAGTTTAAGTTGAGTGTAAGCTTTGATCTAAAAAAAACAAAAGCAAAAATTGATTGTAATTTTAAACATCTTGCAAACGAAAAACTCTAGCAAATGATTGTAGAACTCTTAATTTTACATCAACAAAAAAGGTCACATTCTGTCAATAGGTAATAAAAGCCCTCCTACAGCTAAATATAAATTCCATCTAGCCTGTAATCTGGCTCATTATTTCTGAGGTGTAAACAGTTCAACAAAATTTTTCAGCATCAGGATACAGCAGTGCTGCTAAGAAACACAAAACTAAAATAAAGTAAAAGGTGTCATGGGGGTTATAGCTGTGCAAACAGTAAGCAGCCAAAACATAACTGCTTTTGAAATTCTGTGGAAATAGAGAGAAAAACAGGTTTAAGGAAAGGATTCTCACTTTTAAATATTGACCTTTCATGAAAACACTAATAAATGGCCAAGTACCTGCTGATTTACACAGGGCTTTCAGCTTAAGTACTGGTGATGCATTTGAAAGCCTTTTACACACTCCTGTGTATAAAAAATGTTAGCTGTTTCTTATTACCACAAGGGAATAGCATTTTCAAGCGTACAAACAGTAAACTTAAATGATCATTGTTTTCCTAACCCTCTCGTTATTTAATTTGAAATTATAAGAATCTTTCATAAATGCGAACACCTAACAATCTTATTCAGTTGATTTTTGTCATCTATGAAACATCTGTTCATAATAATTAAATGTGTTATAAGAAAGAGCTAGCCATAGAGGAGGTAAGAGAAGAGTGGGCTATAAATATTAGTTAAGACAAAGAAGAGAAATGATTTAAAAAATGGACAACTTTCGTGTTCAATGAATTAGAAGAAGGAAAATATAAATTTCAATATAAGTATAAAAACACAGACCACGTCAAATGCAATGATTTTGGATAATCCATGCTTTTGTCATTCACACACTGCTGGTAGGAATGCAAAATGATTCATCCACCCTGAAAAACAGCTCAACAATTTCTTATAAAACTAAACATGCACTCACCATACGACACAGCAAGTATACTCTCGGGCATTTATCCCAGAGAAATGAAAACTTACATTCACACAAAAACCTGAAGCAAATGTCCATAGCATCTTAATTCATAATAGTTAAAACTGGAAACAATCCAGATCCACACCATGGAATACGACCCAGCAATAAAACTTTTTTTTTTTTTTTTTTTTTTTTTTTTGCGGTACGCGGGCCTCTCACTGTTGTGGCTTCTCCCGCTGCGGAGCGCAGGCTCCGGACGCGCAGTCTCAGCGGCCACGGCTCACGGGCCCAGCCGCTCCGCGGCATGTGGGATCTTCCCGGACCGGGGCACGAACCCGTGTCCCCTGCACCGGCAGGCGGGCTCTCAACCACTGCACCACCAGGGAAGCCCGATAAAACTTTTAAAGCACATGACGAGTACTCAAATAATAAGTGAGAGTTATTACTATTACCGTAATAAATGTATTTATACTCCACTTACTTCTTCTTGAAATAATAATTGCACAGAAGTCTTGCACTCACACAAGGTAGGTTAATTTTTTGTCTAAGATTTCTTATGAGTCAACTGCACTGTAATTTTTTAACTGAGTCATTACCTTATGATTCTCTGCATTCTCCATGGCAAAGTAAGGTGGCATCGCGGTAACAATAACCCCAAGTAAAGCTGCTTGAAAATACAGCTCAATTTTAAAAACTATGTCTGTAATTCCCTGAAAGACAACCACAGAATAAGAAATAGAACTGAGAATCACTTTATATCGTGTTACTACTTTCTAAAAGACTATCAAAACCTCCGAAGAAACATGTTAGGATACCTACCCTAGACAACAGTCGACATGAAGCAACAGGTGGCAGAGTTAACAGAGTGGGCTACAGTACCAATTTGACACATTAAATAGCTATAGGATCCTGAGCAAATGATTGTCCTTCCATTTTCTTAGGGAAGTACACAGAATAATACAGCATATTAGTTAAGGTTCACCATTTAGTTAAAAATAATACAGTACGTGAAGCGCAGTTAACCTGTCTACCAGTGGTTCTACGCAACGAACGTGACTCTCTCAGAATGACCTTGACGCCTTCCCCGGTGCCTGGACTGGACTATGAACCAGCTGGGATCTAGGAACCCTCCTTCTCTCCACTGGGAAGAGGCATCCCCAAGCTCAGCTTCCTATGGAACCAGGAGCTTCTTGCTCCCAGCAGGGGGGACTGTAACTCCGATAGGCCGGTGGATCCAGGTGCGGACAGCAAACGTTTGCAGACAACCTAGTAAACAGCTGGTGCCCCAAATGCAAACTACCCAGAACCACTCTCAGTGCCACGGGATGATGTGGAAAGAGGCTGCATTCCGTCAGCCGCGGCCTCCTGAGTTTCTAGCAATAAAGCCAGTTCCTTAATTCATGCCATATGACGTTGTAGAATTTGTCCCGAACTCTGGTACCTTACAGTGGAAGACCCAGACGGAACCAACAAATGTGTACGCTGAGCAGCACAAGAAGTGGAGATTAATGAGATGACAGTTGGACTCAATTACACAGAATCTCATCATTAAAGGGGAAAAAATGTGGAAGGTGAACGAGGTTATATCTGTGAATAGGGAACTTTAAAAAGTCTCACGCTTTCCCTCTGGTTTTAAACAACGGTATGGTTGTACGTCAGTGTGTGATGGAAAATGTTAAGAAGCAAGATCTTTTGTAATAGTTACAGATACACACAAATGTGGTAACATCATAAAGACGTGCACGGGAATGAAACATTTTGAACTGTGGAGGAAAGAAGGAGGAAAGAAGACAAGACTGGGGAGGGACGCGCTGGAGGTTTCACCTGTGTGTTTAACGTTTTAACAAATAAGAAAAAACAAGATACTCATTTGAAATATGTGGGTACTAGATACACAGTTGTTTATTTTCTGCAGGATTGAAGTATTTCACAACAACAGCAACAAAAATCACAAGGGATGATCTACAACTTCGATGATGATTTCTATACCACTTATGCACTGCTGACTCACAAATATTTATTTCCTGCGCAGAAATCTCTCCAGATTCATACCTTCAAATGCCACCAGGATAACCAATCCCTCCACAGGCTCAAAGCTGAAATCAATATCTCCATTCCACCAAAACGAAGCCAAAATCTCTCTTCGGCCTACATTCTCAAAACTGGTGACTGATACTACTACTATGTACCGCTTTACCCCCAAAATGTAAGAAATACGATGCCTCACAAAAGCAAGAGGGATAGAGTATGTCACGTTTTTTAACACAGAGTCGCACAACTCTATGAACATAATAAAACCCACTGAATTGTACATTCATATGGGTGAATCAGATGGTGTTTGAAGTACATCTCAGTAAAGCTTTTGAAAAACAGTATGGCAACAGAAAGCAGAAAATGCTATTACCGAACGATATTTGTCCATTTATTTTTCAACATATGAAAAACAATACTAGCATTCAGAGAAAAACGTTGACTATTTTCCTGGAGACTTAAGTGGCTTTTCATAGCTATAATCCAACTGTCTGGCCTAGAGGAAAAATGACTGGGTGACTTCTCAAGGTTCAATACCCAGCATCTAGATTTCAGATGAACAATATTCATTTTTAATTACCTGAATTTTTCTTCTCTAATATAAAAACTACTCATGCTTTACAGAAATATCAGTACCAAGACGGAACCTCCTTGACCATGAAGCGAACTCATACTAGAGACTCCTAAACCCAGGATGTGAAGCATCCCCAGCTCAAGTTTTAAGACTAGGAGATGTCACAAGATGAACTTCTACAGATTTCATCTGATATTATCACTTGGCTTTTAATAGCTATTTTATGCACACACGCATAAATATTTTTAAGTTTGCTTACTTGAACGAATGGGGTATTCCAGACCTGGATGCTTTCAGTCACATTTGAATGATAAAGATAGTAGTTGCTAATGATATTCATCAAGACAGGTAAAGAATAAACCATAGTACTGTTGAAAACAGCAGTAAAAACATAGTCCTACAATTCAAAAAAATAGAGTTATTATACAGTATACATAAATATAAATGAATATATGATTGCTATGTACCAAGCTTTTCTCACCAGCTAAGTTAACTCTCACTAACTGTACTGAAAACTGGTTCAACAAATCATAGAAATAATACTCAATGATAGATAAAAATAGCCTGGTTTGGAATCTAGATATTTTGATATTTTAAACAAAAAAGTAACATAAAAATAATTAAATTCTTCACAGCTTTATTTATTGGTCCTCCATCAGGGCATAAAATATATCCTAAGTAAACACAGCCAGCTATTTCCAAAAGTAAATTTTAATTTCCAACTAATAAGGTCAAATCAGCAAACAACTGATTTTAGAGGAAATATCTTAATCCCCCACACTACTCTTACCTTTTCTGACTGCATCACATTTAAAGCTGCGCTGTGCGGAGCGGCAGACACGTAGTCACTGTCATTGAACATTGTCACCATTATGCTCTGGTTGGTGAAAAAGCTAAGAAGATCACTGATATCTGAGTCTGGTATTAGAAGATAAGCAAATAACAAAGAATCAGTTTAAATGAGAAACAGACACAGGCTTTTAGTAACATTTAGAGCTCTCTTTTTGAAGAAGTATTTTCTCTCCATTAGCTACGACATGATTAAGAACATTGGCTCTGGGGCCAGTCAGCACGACTTCAAACCCAGGTCCAGACACGCAGACCTCAGAACAGAGCCTGACACACAGCGACCGCGCCAACTTCAGCTGCTGCCGCTGATACTGATACTACTCGCGTTCAGAGTTTGCCTATGATATGTGAGATCTGGTTAGACAGTGAGAGTAAAAATCTATCTGGCAATTCTATGCAGCAAGGTGACCTGCCACGCTCAGAGAGGTAGGAGCCAGGGTGTGGAGTTAGGTAGCGTCACTCCCTGGAGGACTGCTGCATGCTTTGAACAGACAAACTGTATAAATGTCAAGTGCGTTACTACTTTAAAATAGTACAACAGATAACCAGGTCTCCATCTATATTCTCTAAACAGCCTGGAGCCAAGGGGGAGATTCTGAATCCTGTCCGAGGTCTAAATCTATACCAGCATGCCTGATGAGTGGAAACAGTTCTCTGCCCATCATCACAAAAGCCAGGATTCAAGGACGGACAAGTGTGGCTTTGAGAGAAATCAAAACCAAACAAAGGAAAACACTAGCAGTAACTGAGCAGCATGGCCGGTGGCTCAGACTCAGCAACAAACCTGAGTGTCAGAGAGAAGGGTGCTTTTAGTGATAAGACATCTACTCCCAACCTAGTGCCTTAACTGATCTCTCATTTCCAGATGCCAGAGAGGCTCTGTCCTCTCGAGAAGAGGGCTCTATTATAACCGAAGGAACTGTATCACCTGTGATAACAGAAAGCTTTGCCAGGAGCATAAGATACCACCCAATACATATACACAGAGACCAGTGAACCCTAACGGAAATGTGCCCTTAGGACCAACAACAAGGTCTAGGAAAATGTGAGATAGATAGATAGATAGATAGATAGATAGAAAGACAGACGGACGGATGTAAGCAACTCTAGAAATACTTAAAATTAACAGATGGGACAAAACCTTGAAAATACTATAATCCCTGCAGAGCAGGGCGAGTGAACGCCAAGCAGAGATACTTGAAATGTGCAATTCCCCAGACACACACAAAAAGTCACCACATCAGAGCGTAAGGCTCCGTGCGGTACTATCTTTCAGCAATGTGAAAGGTATACTGAAACCAAAATCAGAATTCTAATGGGAGCAATAAATTGAGAAACATAACGTTTTCTATTCAAGAGTGTTTTCTATCACTAAATACCTTCTTCCTCCAAAAGAATAAAGGTTACATCACAAACAGAGAGCCAGAATTGAAGAGTGATGATTGTAACGGCCATCTGTAACTGTCCCTAACTATGACTATTATTTTAACACCGGGCAAAGCTTTTCAGTTAATAGTGAATCAAAAAGGAAAGATACTAGAATACAGGTGAAGTGTTGGGAAATGTTAAACTCCAAAGAATTTGTGCGTGTAGAAAGGGTATACGAAATGCAACTTTCCAACGTATTTCAGCAAGATAAGCAAAGGAAGCTGCTTCTGTTTTACTGTAAACTACAGAGTTAGCTCACTTTCCTCTTCAAGAACCTTGGGACTATAAATTATCCACACAGATGGGAGATGGTGTAGAAACATCTAATTCATGTCAAATTCTGAATTAGGTTTTAATATTTTGAAAATCAAAGTCCTATATCAGCTTTTTAAAAATTTATTCTGAGGTTTGTGCAAAGCCGTATGTTTTAAAATTTCTTTCATATTTGATGTAGTTATGTAATAAAAAGAATCAGTAGCAAGTCCAAAAATATCCATTACAAATTTAATGTATTTGATCACAGAGATTTCTAAGACAATTGTCCTTAGTTCTAGTTTTTCAGATAGTCCTTAAAGATTGTTTAAACACTTCTATTTAGATATATAACCGCATAAATGTTACATGCCGTAACTCTTTCTTAAGAGGGTTCTTCAACTTCTGAAGTTTATTTTGCGCATCATAAACTTTGAGATGAAACATGCTGCTCTGAGAATAATGTTGCCACTCTTAAAAAAGGAAAATTTAAGATTATATACAGTATAAATCAGAATATTTAAAAAACTGTCATCTACACTTAAACCAAAATTTCATTTCTGTAATACATTACTCAGCATCAGTGAGGAGTTTTACTTAATTTAGGTTCATGCACACAGACCACGCCTTTACCATATATATATTTCTAAAACCCAAATCTCTGACCTATATCTACCCCTCACCCCAGGCCCCACCAACACACATTCACAAACCTGCACATACTCTCACCGGTAGAATTTTGAAGAAGCAGACTTGTTCTGTATTTATCAGGTTTATCTCCAGGTTTTAGGAAGTATAAGTCTGGAACAAGTTTGACAGGAACAGCAGCATTTTTAAAAGAGTGATGCACCAAAAACATAAAAATCTGAACTGCGAAAAAAATTAAAAGCAGAAGCAACCTGAAAGGAAAAAAAACACACAGTTCAAGGCACATTAATATGTAAATCTACAAAACAATCTTCCTCCACATGACAGTTAAAAGGTACTCATTTAAAAAGGAAAAAAAAAAAAAAAAAAAAGAAAGATAAGAAAAGGAAAAAAAAAAAACTTGAAAAATTCACACTTGGGAGTAGAAATTCTACTCTCCAAAATGGTCTCATGACAATATTGGAAAGAAAGCCAATATTCAATGATAAAATTAAAAGTTACAAAAGTATATTTTAGATCAGAGCCACCCTGAAATTTTTATAGGGCATGTAAACCTGTAGTTATAACTTAAAAAAAAAAAATAGACATTATGTGACATTTATATCTCTATTCTCCTGAAGGAACTATTCCCTGCCCTACCTCTATCCTATGTACTCTCCAAATATTTTAGAAAATATATGATACAAAAATAATTTAGATACAGTGAAGAAAATAAAAATACAGTGAAAACTCAGGATGACTGGTATCTTTGAAATGTCATCCTAACCACATCAATTTCCATTTCTCCTCTACAGTGAGTTATAAGGACCATCATGTGCAGCTGGCCCAGCACATAATTCTACTACCCACTCAAAATGCCCTTCCACCTGAGAGACAGGTAACTTTTCGTCTTAGTCTGCAAAATATCTCTACAGTGTGTGTGACAGGTGTCACAACAGTGGGCAGAGAGAGCTTAGGTTATCACACATCAAGCATTTTATAATTTTCAGAAACCCTATAATTTTAAGTCATTCTTAAATTGTTGTAAGTAGACCTATATCAGCGCTGCCAGAAGCATACTGCGTTGAACTCTAGTTCCATAATAAGTTAATGGGTGTTTTAGGTTAAAAACAAAATCCATGATTAAAAAATATTTGGAAACTCCAAGTTACACAAAGTTGAAATAATTTCTTTACCATAGAACGGCTCATGTGTTTTTATATGTTAATGGACAAATCTTTAAGAGAGGAAATGTAAGTTACAATATTTTCTACATTCATGGTCAATACAGATTTGACCATGGAACACTGCTTGTAGTAGGCTGAATGTCTGTCACCCTCCTCCCAAATTTATACGCAGAAGCCCTAACCCGCAACGTGATGGCATCTGAAGATGAGTCCTCCGGGAGGTCATCAGCGTCAGATGGGGTCACGAGGGCATGGCCTCATGACAGGATTGGTGCCCTTAGAAGAAGAGGCACCAGAGAGCTTGCTCTCTGGCTCTTTCGCTGTGTGCACACCCAGCGAGGGGGGCCCAGCTGCAAGCCAGGAAGCGTCCTCAACAGAACCCGACCACGCGGACCCCGACCTCACTCCCAGCCTCGGGAACTGTGGGAAAATAAACTCCTGCTGTTCGAGCCACCCAGTCGTTGTTATTTTGTTATGGCAGCCGGAGCCGAGATTCTTCTATTGCTTTTCAGGGAGTATTTTATGCGAGTAGTATTCAATTAAATAAACGGACACACGCTGATTTAAACAAAGGTTTTTCTCTCACTAATGCTGACACAGGAATAAATCAGATACGTGATTGACATTTCTTTGATATTGAGTAAGTCTGGGCAAAAAGCAAATGAATTCAGCATATTTCAAACATATAACAAACTCTTATTCTTGATTATTAAGTTTTATTTCTACCGCCATTTTGGATCTAACAAGACAGCATGGTGTATAAAAGTACTTAACATTACTTCTAAATAATTCAACGTCTAGCAGCCCATGGGAACCTAACTGACAGAGACACGGCCAAGTGGAAAAGACGTCATTTGGATCCCAGTTCTACCAGCTATAAGCCCCTTTTTATATTTCCGTTTCTTCACCTGATAAATAAGGATAAAACTTCTTCTTCCTGCTGTTTACCAAAAAAATGGTCATAAATATTATTAATAGAGGCAAAACAATTGTGAAAAATATAAATGCAAAATAAAATTTAAATACAATGACAGGAATTCAAAAATTACACAATTAGAGAAAATTATCTGTCACTCCCTCATTTTATAGATGAGACAAAAAAACGCTAGTTTCAAAAAAGAGTTAAGGCTCTAATGATATCCAATGAAATTACCAGAGGTGTAACTGTTTTCTCTGACATTGTGAAATTACCATTTTAATCTTTCAAAACTACACAGATTATTTCCATATGTCTACATTTTAAAGACTAAGATGGTAAATCTAGTTTGTATCCTTAAAAAAACAACTCATCGGACGGAAGAGTGATTATACTTACACTGATCTCACTGATTTGCTTTCACGTTTCAAGGTAAGGAAGTGAAACTTTGCAATTTTAAACACCTGCTGCTTCCAAACACTCATGGTGCTCACCAGAGAAGCCTTGGTTTCAGAAAGGATAAGCAAACTCTGCTCCATTTCATCAAAGGGTTTTGAATGCAATTCTTCCTCTGGTGGCTGCTGAGTAAATACACTATAATCTATTTGCCAAAACAAAACGATAGAAACTTACGTTATATTTCTTGAAAAGATGAAAACCTTTCTGAAGCATGTACATTTCAAAGCAGCACACACCTGGCAGTGATACAGGACAAAGGGGACAGTCATATACTTTGGCAGTATCATCAGAACTGAACATGTGCATGGCGTATGACCCAGGACATTCTCTCTCAGGTATAAATCCAACAGAATTATGTACAGAGGCTCACTGAAACACATGTACAAGAATATCCTTCGCTAGTACCCTATCCAATAGCCACATGCTGGAAAGAACCCAAATGTCTATCAACAGGTGAAAGAATAAATAAGTCATGAAATATTCCTGTAATAGAATAGTGTAAAACAATGAACGTGAACAAACTATCGTATAACCATAGGAGCTTGATCTTACAAACATTACATTAAGTAAAAGAAACCAGAATAAATATAAGCAAAAGAGACATGCTATATGATTGATTCCATTAGACCAAAACCTGACAGAACTACTGGATGGGGATAGAAATCAAGATATGTTATTTTCACAACAGTGATTCAACTTAAAAGAGATGAAAAATAATAAAAAGAGACGAAAACTGGTTTCGATATGAAGAAGGACTTAGGCTAAGTTTAAGAAATGAGTAAACATTAAAAATTTTAAGAGTGGAGCAGAATAATGTATAAAATAATATTTAAGTACAACCTGGCTGTCCTGGCATCTTACCAACTCAACAGTCTGAACGGATGACTCAGTAGATGGACAAGTCCAGTCCCTGTCTTCCCCTGACACAGCGACTGATCAAACTAAAAGCAGGTCCTGAAATACTGCACATCACAATCATAGTACTCAGTGAGCTCCGACTGGCCTCCTGCAGAACTTGATATATACTACTCTTTAAAAAATCCAACAATTAAAATCGACCAAACTGAAAACAAGCTGATGTTAGAGGTACATGTATTTTGCATGACGGGTTTAAAGGTACTATCGAGAAAAGTGGATAATACCTGAGCAGAGCTCACCCTTCTCATTTCTATCCCCACTTCCCAGACGTTTCTAGAAACTACTTCGTATGCCTCAAAGTACTGAGCGCCACACACAACAAGCATCTTCTCCATCTAGTTCTCTCCACCATCCTCAGTATTAGACATATTCACTGTTCACGCATTCTACATCCTGACCTCTAGCTCCCTTTATTTCTTCCATTCCCATACCTTTATCTCTACTCAGTTTCATCAAACTGACGGATGCCCAAATTTAAGATCTTGCTATCGCTCCAACTGATCCAACATTTTCACGTGAACTTTCCTCCTCTAGCTGCAATCCTCCCCTACGTCCTCATCATAAACTCGCCTTTCTTCCTCCCCGTTTGAGAGAAACATCCCTTTTCCTTCACTCTCAGGACCCAGCACCACACCAGTCTCGCTACCCTTCAACCCATTCTCAGCTTAAACCGCACAGATCTCGACCGCACCACTGAAATCACTCGTGTCAAGGTCATGACCGGCTCCCACCCTTCCACACTCCCCGTCTTCTAAGCTACCAAAGCCCCCTTTTCTGCCGCCATCTCCCTCTTCACAGCAGTCAGCAGAGAACTGCCCACTCGCTCTTCCCTCAAACACCACGCTGCCCCAGATCCCGCATCTCCTTTCGTGAAGACGGAAAGAGCGCTGCTGGTGCCTTCCCGGTCAGCCCTCCCTGGCCCTTCACTGCTTACCCTCGGGGCTTCCCTCCACTGCGTCCGCGCTCGCCACCGAAGCACCGCATCCAGTCCCACAGGGCCATGGGTACGCAGGCGGATCCAGCGTTTGTATCTTGAGCCCAACGCCCTCCTTTAGCCCCAAGTGTGTGAATCAAACAGCCCACAGGCATCATCTCCACTGGGATGTCTACTAAACCTCTCAACAGTATAACCAAAATTCACACCTGGAGTCCTTCTTTCCACACACCTCTGCTCCCCCTTTCTCAGGAAAGGGCAATTCCATTTCCAGCTCTCAAGCCAAAACCTTGGACACTATTCTCGACCCCTCCCTTTCCTCAACCCCTAACGCTAACCCATCATCAGCAAGTCACCACCAGCGCCTCTAGGAGAACCCCGAGCTGTTCATGTTTCGCTGTTTTCACAACCATCCTAGTTCAAACTAAGATGAACTCCAACAGCTTCCTAACTGCTCTTCCTGCTTCCAAACTTCCCCTAAATCCACTGATCACTCAACAACCGGAATGCAGTTTTTAAAAATGCAAATCAGATCACGTTATCCCTTTGCTTTCAAACTCTCTGGTAGCTTCATATCACACTAAGAAAACAAACAAAATGTTTTTCCAGACTAAACACGTTCTAAGACTAAATATGATGTGGCCCCTGGCCTCCAGCTCTGAGCTCACTACGTGCTACCCTCTCCTTGGCTCTCCACGGTGGTCTTTCTTTGTCATCAGAAACATCCTACCCATCCCTCAACCAACACCTCTGCGGTAGCGAGTCCCTTTATCTGGAAGGCTCTGCAATGAAATCTCACTTTTCTTGCCGTTCAGGCCTCACTTTAAATATCATCCCAACCCAGTCCCCCCTGAGATGCCATCTAAGCTATCTGCCTCCTGAGACCGCCCCACTGATCCCTTCATAACTCCTATCACTCTCTGTAAATATCTATTTACTTGTTTATTTCTACCCTTTCTTTCCCAAAATATAAATTCCACATGCTTCTACAATTATTTGTCTTGATCACTATCTGTCTGGCTCATTGCCTAAAATGTGCCGTTAGTTTTGTTTTTACCTGCTTGGTCAATTTCCGCTTCAACTTCTAGCTTTAAGAATACATCTTCCAAAGTCGTCATGGAAACACCATAAGAAATAACACCCAAATCTGAATGAGTGTCTAGAGCAGCAAATAAACCTAAAGGAGAAAAATGAAAGAGCGTTGTGTCATTAAGCACACTATCACGAATTATTCTAAAATGTCGTTTTAAAATAGCATATGACTGAATTTACTGTGCTGGCACAGTGTTCTCAAACTGTTTGGTCTCAGGACCCCTTCAACATTCTTAGAAATTGCTAAGGACCCCAAGGAATGTTTGTTTAGGGAGATATATATCTATTAGACATGCATCATAATGTAAATTAAAACTGAGAAATATTTTATAGACAGAATGATGGGCAGAGTACATTACGTTGACACATGTACTTCAATTCAGTTAATTAACGATTCCTTATTCTCAAAAGGAAACCACAGAAAACCGCATAGAAAATTTCTATCTAATTACAGGAATGCTATGGGAATTCTGCAGAACATATCTTCAACAGTAAGAAATATCCTTTTGTTTATTAAGTCATCTGTCAACAGATAAAGGACACTGAGTTTGAATTCCTCATCAAAAAGCAGAAAACTAAATGTCACAAATAAAATAATTCAAGGGTTTACCATATAATAATGTAATTCATTATGAAACCATGAAACTGGAAAAGAGCTTAGGACTTATACAAACAACTGTGTGTGTGTGTGTGTGTGTGTGTATACACATTTGCGTGTGTACGTATGTACATATGTTGTGTATATGTATATTCTTATTCCCAGAACAAAAAAAAGGGAACAATTTCTTTCTTGACAATAAAACAAACAATTATTTACGTAAGATAACACACTAGTTGGAGTTTCTTGCATGCCGTTTATAAAAAAAAGAAATGTCAGCTTACAGCATTTCCGATTTTCAAAAGCAAAATAAAACAGAAACGGAATATTAACTCTGGTGACCTGCGAGCGCATAAATATTATATAGAAAAATAAACCAAGTAAATTAAGAAAACTCATCCCCAATGCAAGAACCTGGTTCAGCAGTCAAGAAACTGAAAGTAAGGAATACCTGAAAATTTGTCCATGTCCTTGAAAGGCAAGCTATACACAAGCTGCTGGTCACTCTGTTGTAATAAAGTAGCTGCAGGTATATGTTGTTTAACCAGAGAAGAAAGAGATTCCGTGGCACAGTTTCTGTCAATGTACATGCTAGAGAAAACCAAAAACCATAATTTTTTTATGATTACTCAGTCAACAGCCAAAAGTAAATTCTGAATGCTTTAAGTTAAAGTTAGTGCCATTAAAAAAAGGCCAAAGCACATCATGGCAAACCTTAAACATAGTAACAATAGGTCAAGAATATAATAAGGAACAAGTCAATAAAGAATGAATGATACCTCAGGCGGTAGCCAATCCCCCATTTACTTTTGAGAAAAATTGAAGAACCAACACATTTTAACATTCCTTGTGACATGACAGCTTTCCTATCTGCAAAAAGAGATTTGCGTTTCAATTTCAGAGTTAGTAACAGCATTAACAATTGGCATTTATATTTTCTGGATTATCCTATGAGACACCAGTGTATGAGCTCATTAAATTATCACAACAGCCTTATGAGGAAGGTATAGATTATCATCACTGGCTTTTTCGATGAGAACAGGAAGGCAATAAGAACATGTACAGTTTGCCCACGTTTCACGTGGCTATTAAGTGACAAAGCCAGGGGTTCCACCCAGGCAGTGTTAGTCTACAGTCTACTTTCCTAATATGCTCCAAATGTCTCAGACTCTTCCTATAAGGTTACTAACAGAAGCGCTTTCACAACTTCCTTAATAGCCAAATGTAAAAACGACAAGAAAGCAACAGAAACAAAACGTTAGGTGTTTTTAAAACAAAGATACCACTGAGAAAATGAATGACATGCCCAATTTATTAGATTGTATTATGAACAGAAAGAGGTTGCTCGGGAACCTCAGAGCCTTGGACCTTGTCACAGCTACTAAAGTCATGTGCTGGTTTCAACCTGGATTCTTCTGTGTGTGAATGTGTTTAGCACTGGCCTGAGGCCGTTAAGCTTAGGAAGGCCTCTTACGAGGCTGGCTCCTGACCCGTGTCTGGAGACCCGGCTTTGAGCAGGTAAGGCTGGCCCCCCGGCACCTGTGCTGCACAGGCAATGCAGGTCATGGCTGACACCTGCTTCCTGCTGGGCGGCCGGCAGGTGGCCCGTGTGAGGCAGAGGGTGCCACACGGCCAGCCCCAAGAACAAAAAAGAACAACCCTGGGTGAGAGAACAACTCACTGCTGGATAGATGGAGCGCACCCTGGCTGACTCCGTGCGGACGGGACTGTTGGAAGCTTGCCTGTTTCTCCCGGACTTTGTCCCATGTGCCTTTGCCCTTTGCTGACTCTGCCCTGTACCCCTTCCATTTCACTGTAATAACTCACACCCAGGGGTGTGGCTGTGCTGAGTCCTGTGAGCTTTCGTGGCAGATTATTGGACCTCGGGTGGTCAGGGGGACCCCCCCAACACAACACAAAAACATGTAAGTTTAAAAAACTAATACCTTTTTTTGTGAAGAATGCACAGCTTCTTTATTTAGTCCTCAGAATTTAGCATTTCTATGTCTAATCTCCCATTTGGCCCCATGACCTTAACCTTTAAAAATAAAGTAAAAATCTCACCAGCAAGAATGTCAGCTTCATCCATGAAATGAGTACTAAACACTGTCACCCGATTAGCTTTTCTGCATTTAAGAAGATTCCAAACAATATGACGCGAACAAGGGTCCATTCCAGCTGTCGGTTCATCCAGCAACAGTACCTGTGTGCAAAGGGATGTGGGCAAGGCAGGGAATCCTCAGGAAAACTAAAATATATAAAATTCACGCAGACCCTGCAAACCTTCCCCACTTAAAGTTACTCTATCCAATCAGAAAGGTATTAGGTCTGAGTTTTCCACTAATATGTGAGTTAGCATAAATTTAAAAAACTATCGGTTTGGCATATGAATACCTTCTATGGTTTAATTTTAAAATACTCATGTCTGGAATGTATAAGACATAAGTATAATAACAATCAGATAGACAAACTAAAAACAAAAAACACCGAGTATTTCGCTTTTACCTGAACAATTAAATTTTGTAGATGTAACAACTGCTCGTTAGAGAATTATGTTCTGTATTAGTTCAGGGAAAGAAATTTATTTTAAGACTACTTTTAATTTTGAAAATATGGTGGTGGGGATTGGGAGGAAGATATATTAACACAAAGCCTGAACCACAGTCCTCCCCAAGCTACAGCAGCAGGGCGTGTGGCAGGATGGTGGGGACCCAGGGGGCTTCTGGCCACAGGTGTGCACCTGGCAGCTTTCTAGCACTGTGCAAAGCAGTGACCAGCTGGTTCTCTGTTTCTGCCAGACAGAGAAGAGCACAAAACAGGCAAAAAAATCAAATCAACAGAACAGTGAAAAACAGAACTATTCATTTGATTTTGTTCTTATTTTAAAATTTTTATTATAACCATTACAAATGTATAGAAAACTGAAGAGAATAATAAATATAACAATACTTTTACAGCCACCACTGAACTTTAACAAATGTTATTTTACTTCAGATCTTCTTTCAGAGAAATAAAACACTGCAGATATAAAGAAAGTCAGTCCTATCCATTCCCCTTCCAAGAGATGACCGCTAAATTAAAGATGCTGTATATCTTTCTGACTTCAGTTTTATAAACCTTATTACTATAATTACATCCATAATAACGTATAGTATTTTATGTATGTTTAAAATTTATACAATGTGTGTATGTATATCTTTCTACAACCACTTTTTTATTCAACATAATTTAAAATTATCTCATCAATGACACTAACATCTGCTTACCTTTGGATTCCCAAGGACAGCGATTCCTACAGACAGTTTTCTTTTCTGACCACCACTTAACTTTTCAGCCTGATTATCTTTGATAGCCTGCATGTCTAAATCCAGTAAAACCTTCTGCACCTATGAAAGTAAAGTGTCAATAAAAGTTTTTTAAATCACATCATTTACATAATTATCAATATTAGTTTTTAAGTGTTCCAATTTTCATATCAACTTTTAAAATGTTCTTTTAGTCCAGAACTTAATTTTGACACATATCCATGTATAATTTTGAAATAACAGCTAAAAGGATTCCTGATGGGAACGTCTGCTGTACTTTTGTGACCCCTGGGTGGTGGGAAGGGATCAGTGCAAAGGCTCCGTGTGTGTCTGTGTGGCAGGGGAAGGGGGTGGAGGCGAAAAGAAAAGAAAGAAACATCTATATTGAGAGACTAGAATCCTCCAGATGAAATAAGGACTCTCTTCTATGTGCTAAAACTTTTGCTCCAAGTTCTAATTCTTTATAATGACTTTCTGTTTACTGGCTCAGAACAGGCTTTATATTTAGATTTTCAAGCATATTTTTATTACAGAAGTTATTGCACAAGGTTACTAATTTACAGCAAATAAAAGTAAAGATTTCTATATAAATAACGTACTTCTTGTATTACATTATTGGCTGGTACTCCTTTGATTGAAGCCAAAATGGTTAAATTTTCTTCTACTGTCAAAACATCAAAGTGTATATCTAACTGTGGACAAATGCCAATCATTTTTCTTGCTTCAAACATTTCATCTATTTCTGAGACTCTGTGTCCATATACAGATGCAAACCCTAAAAGCAAAATATATGTATTTACATTAAATATATTAAGTATCAAAAAGTATATATGTTTTAGTATATACTAATAATTTAGTTATTTGTATGTAATAGACATAAAATAAGAGTCAATATAAATTTGGAGGACACATGCACCCTCATTTCCATACTGGTGGAAATCACCATCATACTGGTGATTTGCTGCCACGTATATTCCAATCTCATTTTCCTTCATTTTCAGGGCATATTAGAGTGGAAAGAGCAAAGAACCATAAGTTTAATACTAAACAAAATTATCTACTGGTGCATTAAATAATATTCCAGGAACAATTTTCCCTCATTTCCAGGCATTATGCAACAGTAAAGAGAACAAAGAACTTAAAATTTACCCCTAACCAGCTGTGTGGCCTTGAGAAAATCACTTAATCTAAATTCAAGCTTTTTTCTTCTATAAACTGAATACTAATATATCCCCCTTTACTTAAGAACTATTAAACCAATGTGCTAATGTATGGAGAATCGTAACAAAAATAATAAATCCTTATACGAATGAAAGGTATTATAATTACCCTCAAAGAGTGACACAGAGATAAGCAACAAAATCAAACTAATTTTAGAATTGAAACTACATGTAAAAAGATGCAGGATCAATACACGGAAGTTTGGCCCTTTCTTAAATTAAAATATTTATTGTTCTGCCACTCTGTTTGGTTACTGTGGAAAAATGGAGCTGCTGTACTGAATTCTCACCTACAGGGCAGTCACATGTAACAATTATACGTTTGAGGTATTGCTCTTACAAATCTATTTTAGGAGATTGTACTGACACTCATCATTCTTTCCTTTTGAACTACTGTTGGATACTTAGAAGTCTTTATTTTCTCAACCAAAATGTCTATGGGCCTCATTTAATTTCTAATTAATTACTGATTTATCCTTCCTTGAAAATGAACAGTAAACAAAAACACAAGTAAAATATCTGATAAAAGAGGTACAAAATTAGATCCTCTTTATTAAATATGACTGAATCACTTTTATTTTCTATTGAAGAAAAAAACAAATGTGTGTAATCAAAAAAAAAAAGAAAAATATCTTTACAGACACAGAAGTTGATCCCAAATCAGTGACAAAAATCAATCGGTACTTATCACAAGGATAAACAATTACCATGGTACCTTAGTTAATAACCCTAATAAAACAAGTAAGGGATTTTTCTCTTTAAGTCAAAAAACTCACCATCCGAAGGTGGGCACAGTCCACAAAGAATATTCATCAATGTACTCTTTCCTGTTCCACTGTGGCCAAGTAACGCAGTAATCTGACCCTCATATATGTCAAAGGATAAACCTAGTTCAGGGAAAAAGGAGAAGTCTCAAATGTGATTTTTATTTCTGTTGAGCCATGTAAGATAATACACAATACTTGAGCAACCTTGAAGGAAGTCAATAAATTTAAAGACAGATTTAAAGTTACCAGCATATTTAATAACATAATATTTAATATTATAACAATAATAATTCTTTGTATGAACGATAAGAAAAATGATACAAAATAAGGTTTTCTTTTTTTATTACACTAACAGATTTAGAGGGGGCACAAAACATGGCAGGGGGGATTTCTGTGTAGCCCCTGTGGGGAACTTCCAAGGGAATTAAAACAAAAGGACAAACAAAAATTTGTTCCCAAGGGTATTTAGAGGCATGTTAAATCTACTGGCAAAAAACTAGAAATTAACCAATAGCTTGGAAAAGGCTAAGTAAACGCTTTAAAAGTTCAATTTAAACAGGAGTAAAGTAGAATGAATATCACCGGATGGATGTGTCAGTGTTTGAAAGGAGACAGCAGAAAGGGGGCTGAAAACCCAGCTTCAAATTACTATAACCCCTGATCTGATGAAGGTGATCTCAGGCTGACAGCATCCCAAGACCTGCAGGCCAGACGCAGCTTCAACTCCTGCCTGAGTGTCCAGCCTGCCAGCCCGCCCTACAGATTTCAGACTTGTCAAGCCCCACAGTCGTGTGAGCCAATTCCTCAAAAATCATCTCCCCGCTTCCCGCCCGCCCCTCCCCACAGTGCTCTCACTCTGTGTGTGTGTGTGTGTGTGTGTGTGTGTGTGTGTGTGTATGTTCTAACGACTCTGAAGAACCCTGACGGACACACTGCTAAACACGCCACAACTGTCAGGACAGCTCCGCACGACAAAGACAAAAGAAAAAAAAAAAGGAACTAACATGTATACACATGCTAATAATAAAATGAAAAAGGACACAGGTTTGTTCAAAGAGTTGACTATTTTTCATCTTGATAGCTATTACTTTTTTCTTTTACTACTTTGATGTTAAGTTTTATTATGACCATTAATCACATAAATAAATGGAAGTATCCCTAAAGAAAAGAGAGAAAATTGTGGTAAAGAGTTTAAATTTCCCACAAACTACGTACGTTGTTTTTCCATTTGTACTTTAACACTATGGACTGAACACTAGGAAAGCTACTTACTTCTCAAAGCCTCCACATTTTCACCTTTCTTTCTGTATGTCTTCTGAATACCACTGATTCTGAAAAACACCATTTTCTACTTTATAAGTATTTAAAGTAATCTATAAGTATGTGTTTCTATGTATAATATTTTTAATCAAAGCTGTCATATTTAACGGGAATAATAATAAAGTATCTTCCTACTAAAACAATAAACCAAGGAAATCTGACAATAATAATAAAAGTATTTTAAAGAAACTACAAGAGAAACGCCTAGTATTCCTCTCCATCTTAAGTGTTATTCATTCATTTTTCATGATAAACCAAATTCTAAAAAGAAACTGAAACATTTGCCTCAAGCAATTTATAGACTTCTTATTTCACATTTGATTCTTTTCTGTTTGTAATTAATCGATACTTGTTTAGCAGTTAAGGGAGATTAAAAACCAAGTGCTATTTCACATCAGCACTTGTCTATAAATGTGAAGCGATTCTCTCCTTCCACTTTAAATGTTTTACATAATTTTTGAAGGAATGAATGGTCTGTTCACCAGTTTAAATTTTACTCTTCAGAAGGCAGACCACCAGCCCACTGACTGCATCTTAAATATCTAACTCTCCCTTGCTTTTATACATTTTTCTTAAATTTAAAAAATACAAATTATACTCCACTTTTTCTTTCACTTTTATTTCTTTCCTCGGTCTCATTATTTTTTTAATTTGGTTTTGACTGAACTAGCAAGGAACAGTAATGAATTTCTTTCATTCTCAGAAATTAAGTTGATGTGACAAGTTAATTATGTCACAATTTCTAAGGGTCTATGAAATTAACAGAGCACAATTTAGCATGGTGTATATCTCAGACAATGTAGCCTGAATAAAAATAGAAAGTTAATGTTTATTCCGTTTTAATCTACATAATGAGGAAACTTTAAAATAGCTTAATTTTATAAATACTAGGTTTTATTACTTTTAAAAATTTCTATTCAAACATAAAATTTCAAACCTAGCAGCAACCTTATTCTAAATGGCTGCAAAGAAAATAAAAACTTAAAAGAGAATTAGCCCTTAATACTGTTTTTTAAAAAATCATGAAATCTCCAAAGATACCATACTTACATGCATTACTTAAAAGATAGGATTTAAATGTGGCATGTTCCATGAGCAGTTCTTAGACCTAAACTGTCAAAGATTAAATCATACCTTATGGCTTCTTTTCCTTTAAATTCTGAAGAAACAGGCTCAACAATTTCACTAAAACTAATATTCCCGCTAACATTGCCCTCTGATAACTCCTTATAATTTCTTCTGCTCTTTGACCAATATGATGGCTTTAAAAAATAAAACGATGATCTCCGTAAACCAAATTCTCCTGAAAACAAAACAAAAAACTGAGTTATCCTAAAAAATTTTTTCTGAAAACTAGTTATTAAATCATAAAGGCAGTCTGTGAAACCTAAGACAATCTAGATCTAAAGTTTAGACATAAAATACTAAATCAATAGTGTGTGAAAAATAAAAGTTTTACTGACAAATAACTCTTGTCCATGAACAGTTGCAGAGTTGCTGAGAGTCTAGGGAACGTAAATGTAAGCAAAGTACATTTTCTGCCCTACAGAAACTTACATCATTATGACTACATGTACATACTAAACAGCTAAAACACAACGTACAGCATGAGGCATGCCACGCACAGTGCTAATAAGAGTTCAGAAGAGGGAAAGTTTACATCTGGATGGTCTGAAGGCTTGAATGAGTATCATCTTAGTCTTTGAAAACAGACAGTATCCAGAAGAGTTGATATTGTTCATAAAGAAGACGTTTTAGAACTAGGAGAATAACACGGCCACCAGGACCGACACAGGAGACTTGGATCTGACTGCCCACACAGCATGTATGTATTTTCTCCCTTTCACCCCAAGGAACCGACACTCCCCGTCCTTTCTAACATCCACTCCTCCTCTAGATGACCGCATGTTTCAAAGGGATCTGACCCCAACTACAGAGAGATCCCGGGGGACCTAATGAGCCCCTGGCAGGCTCTGGTGACTGCTACCACTCCAGCCACAAGCAGGTGCCAACCAGGCAGGAGCAAAGGGTTTACTGGGGGAAGGCTCCCTCTCCCTCCCCCTCTCCCTCCCACTCTGGATGGGAACAAAGAAGCACAACCCCGTGCAGCCAGGAGGAGAGCAAACCCGCCAGACTGAGACAGAGAGGCAAGAACACGGAGAAAGTGGGTCCCTGATGACACAGCTGAGCAAGTCCAACTGACCTGGAGTCCATCCTATCTTTGGACTTTAAAATAAAACTCTTGACTTCCTTCTTGTTTAAGACAATTAAAGAGGTTCTCTGTTATGGGTAGCTAAAAATAATATAATGGATACACTGCAGATGTGTTTAAATAGATAAATAGGACCGTGTGGATGGATGTAAAATACAATACAGAGGGGGACAGTGGCTAAGAAGTGACTAAATACATAAAAGCAGTGTGGAGGAAATTAACATATAACAAGTTTCGACTTGATTCACCAGGCTGTGCCCACCCAGCAAGGTGTCTGAGCAGGTGATTAGCTTGATTAGAGGGAATGGTGAGGTTCTTAGACAGACGTGAGGTAGGCAGTTAGATGGAAGCTGCCACAACGGTCTAGACTAGCAAAGCCCACCACGGCTTCCTGCAACGACAGAGACACCCTCATCTGTGCTCGGCAGTGTGGTGACTAACAGCCAGGCGTGGCTACTGAGCACTTGGCACGTGGCTTGCGCTACTGAGAAGGAACTGTTAGTTTATTTAGTTCTAAGTAATTCAAGTTTTAAAAGCCACACGTGTCTTTCCATATAAGACTGCAGGTCTAGCCCACAGACAAAATGAATGAGGAACTCGGGGGGAAAAGGAAAGGGGGTGTTGGTTATTTAGTAATATTTTGAATCTGCACAAGTTTGCTATAGGTGCAGGATAAGGGACGTGGGGAATGGGAGGAGTTACCAGATTACTCCATGGTGTCGGACATTATAGGGTAAAATAACAAAACACTTTAGCCAAAAAGATGGACGTGGGGAAGGACTGAGTTAAGAAGTTCAATTAGGGACTTAAGGCTTTCAAAACAAACTGATCTCTTTTCACCCACAATCTCCTTACATTCACTAGCAGTTAATGCATGAGGTACAAAATATACTTATTTAAAATTAAATTAAAAGCTGTAACAGTGAATACGACTTAGTTGGAAAAAAAAATGTTTAATTAAGTTAACCTTATGTGGGCAAAGAAACCTAAATATCTTTACCGTAAAATCCAATAACTACCTGCATACCTGGAATGACTTGATCAAGATAGACAGCCAGAAGGACATAGAATATGCTGTTAAGGGTCAGCATGATAACAGTAATAATTAGAGGATATGGCCCTTCAGTCAAATTAGAAAATAAAGCACCTTCATTAAAATCTTCTAAATGCATGACCTGAAAAACAGAAACACCAACTTTATTATATAAAAATGATAAAATATTTTATCATTTTATAAAATAGCTAACACTATTTAGAGTTTCTCATAATATCCAGAGTCAGTAAACTGGGCCTTTTAACAGATTAAACAGTCTACCAAATTAGTAACATGAATTTATAAAGAAAACAATAAACTTGACCAAACCATGAGTTTATTACAGCAACCCCTTTCAACCATGTTTTCAATGCTGTGCTTCTAAAACTAGTATACATCTATTCTTGGGGCATATACAATAATTCTAATGCTACGACTATCAAATGAAATAAAAACTAATGCAAACAAAAGGGTTATGGTCCACAGAGAAGTCAGACAAATTAAGTATTAGAGGATAAACTTATGGTCAGCACCTTTCAACACTGAAAAGGGAGAAGGTACTATAATTAATTAACACAGCTATTAAATTATTCATAGTAGATAAACGTGATAGAGCAGAAGGGAAGCAATAGGGACTGAGGCCTCGCTTAGGTCTCAGCCCTGCCATTAAGTAAACAGACTTTAATTATGCTGCTCTGGATTTCGGTCTCCTCATCTGTGAAATGAAGGTGAATTCAGTGACATTCAAAGTCCCTCCCACTCAACAAAAACCTATGACGCTATAATTCTACCTTCCTAAGGGGACTCAGTGGACTCTCAAAACATGTAATAACAGCTCTTAGGTCTCAAATAATTAAAATTCGTTTAACTCAATATTCATAAACAAGCAAAGTCTCACAAACCAGAAGTCTATCCAGCCAACATGAATAATCTCTTGTATTAAGTAATTACATTTTTTCTTTACACATCAAGCAAATTTGTGTTCTAATACATAAAACAGTTTCTTATAAGAATTTTCCCCCTTAGAACCTGAGTGCCCCGTAAAGACTAATAAAAATCAAATTTATAAATCTAAATACTATTTAGGTAAAGATAATCTCTTGAATGCTGGACCTATAAAATCCACAAGGTACTACTTTCACTACTACAGTCAAGAAAAATTTGTCCTGCTTCACACACAATTTTCTCCCAGGCGCACATGCGAGATAAATTTACAATAGGGGGCAATAAAACCAGGCCACAGAGCAATCTAGATTACCTGACGCATAAACCAATGACTTCTAACAAATGGAGTTACTGCAATGAAACAGAGTATTGAGATACACTACAGTGAAAAGTGGAGAACTTATTTATAAACAGGTCATATAAATAAAAAAACTTTAAAAATGGAGAAAATATAAATGAAACCAATATAAAATGTACTCCAATATTCAAATATCATTCCTTTTTCATGTTGAAAATTTTAAATAATTTTTTTTGCAAACTAAGGGCAGTATTCATGGTAGTATAATATGCTGCATGGAAGTGGAGAGAAAAGAAAATATTTAGTGAAAGCAAGATATGTATATGACCTACCTGTGCAATACCAATCAAAAAAGTACACTGACAGAAGGGACTTAAAAGCCACACTAAAGATTTGGGAAAACTTTCCATGAGGACTATCAAAAGGCCAACAAATCCAAAAGCCACAGTGACTAAAAATTCAACTATTCCCACATGTTTTGATTTTTTAAAAAGAGGCGTCAGCATTAAAGCAAAAAATACCTGTAAGATATAAATATTAAGGTTAAAGCACTGTTCATATACACTGGTATGAAAACAAAATTAAATTTTCCTTGTGAAAGAACAAGTTATTTTCATTAGAAAATACATTCATTAAAATACAATTAATTTCTAAAGGCCATGGTGAGATATTTAATTTTCATACAAATAGTGCTCTACATTAAAAATTTAAACCGACAAATATTAAAAACTGCATTTTATCTATGTAATAGGCAAACATGATCACCTCAGCACTGTAGAAACCATAAACCACCGTGAGTTTCTGCAGTTAAGATATGGACAAATATGAACAAAACAGTATGTCAACAAGATTTTACACAGAGCCCATCTTTTCAACTTCACGTGTTGACAAGAAACAGAGCCAGTTAGAAACCAGGCAATTATACAGAGGAGCATATCAGTTATTTGTAAATTATCATGTTAAAGAGCAGGAATGGGACTTCCCTGGTGGCGCAGTGGTTAGGAGTCCCCCTGCCAATGCAGGGGACACGGGTTCAAGCCCTGGTCCGGGAAGATCCCACATGCCACAGAGCAGCTAAGCCCGTGTGCCACAACTACTGAGCCTGTGCTCCAGAGCCCACGAGTCACAGCTACTGAGCCCGTGCACCACAACTACTGAGCCTGCGCGCCTAGAGCCCGTGCTCTGCAACAAGAGAAGCCACCGCAATGAGAAGCCCGCACGCCACAACTAGAGAAAGTCCGCGCATAGCAACAGAGACCCAATGCAGCCAAAAATAAATAAATAAATAAATGTTTAAAAAAAAGAGCAGGGGTGATAGTCAAAATATTTAACAACGGATACAGCAGGGGCACATAAGCCAATCAGAATGGAAACTGGGACCACTTAAAACAAAAGCTTGTCATGAACTTCCAACATTTAACCAAACTACTGAATGGAAATCAACACTGTCAAAGAGCTACATTTACAAAGATATATCTTTACACGACATCATCCTGTAACATAAATTAACTTGAAACAGTCAGGATCTCATAAAAACAAAGGAATAAAAAGTCTAGTACCGGACAATCTTAATGGTGTATAATAAGCACAATTAAATGAAGATAGTGAAAGACAGACACAGAGGAACTGTATGTGGAATACATCATATGAAAACAAGTTAAATTTAAACTTGTTTAAACTTGAGAAGATTCTGTAACTTTTCTAAAAATATGGAGGCACAATGATACAACTCATGTATCAGTAGCCTAGTAACAATCTTGTCTTTCATGGGAGATCGACTGTAATTAAACTAAACAGTAAGACTTTATTAATCAATTTTTTTTTTTTTTTTTTTTTTGTGCTACGCGTGCCTCTCACTGTTGTGGCCTCTCCCGTTGCGGAGCACAGGCTCCGGACGCGCAGGCCCAGCGGCCATGGCTCACGGGCCCAGCCGCTCCGCGGCATGTGGGATCTTCCCGGACCGGGGCACGAACCCGTGTCCCCTGCATCGGCAGGCGGACTCTCAACCACTGCGCCACCAGGGAAGCACTAATCAAATATTTTGACAGTTCTTTATTTCCATTTCAAATGAGAGTACTTACTGATGATAAGCCATACAGGAAAAAAAGTAGAAATATCACAAAGCAGCTACTTTGAGGGAATAAAGAAGAAGCTGTTGCAATGACTGCCATGAGAAGGGACATGAGAAAAATCAAACTTGTATACAGAAGGACCCAAGAGAGCCTGCAATGGGAACACAGATACATTTATGGCTAAAGATATAGGCTTTAACAATTAAAAAAAAAAACAAACATTTTAAACAAAACTTCAGCTTTATTTTAGCCATTTTATTCTTAAAATTAAGCCAATCTCTTCATTTCTTTGTATGCTCATCTATTGAAAATTAAAGCTCTCACACGTAATTAAAAATACAGTATTGGTTAAGTTGTCAAGTTGTCGGTAAAAGTATCATATGACACAGAGATAAAATGGTGACTATCTTTCCAAGAGTCAAAAAAAAAAACTGTACAGATTTATAGCAATTCATGATTAATTTAAATCTAAAACCCTCAAAAGTTCAACAATGCACAATACTTCTGATTTTCTTAAAATACGAAAGAGTTTAATGACTGACAGTTTTCTTTATGGTACATGCAACAAACTGATGGCTTTTGGTACTTTAGACAGTAGAGGTTACCTTGCTAATCGACAACATAATTACTACAGGAACACAATGTGAGATCAGGAAGATCAACAATGGATTCACTACAGCACTCAAAATTTATCCTCAAAATCAGAGCTCAGTGAAATCACCACAGTATTTAGTTTCATTTTATTTTCATTTTTCAAGTTAGCAGATAATTTAATGTATGCTATCATAAAATCACCAAAATAGGGCTAAAAGATATCTGAACTACCAAAACTAAAACCATTATTTTACAGAGGCAAAACTGAGGCACTGAGAAACTGACTGCCTACATTCTTCCAGCTACTGTTACCTCACAGAATACTTTAAAAACCAACGCATCTCAAAAACCAATCACTAGTAAAACGACAGGAGAAAAAAAATGAGCAAAGATTGCTATGTCATACAGAATGACCCCATTACGTAAAGTGTTTTAACTGTTGCATTGAGCTAAATGGAATAAAATGGTCTACAATAACGACTCACATGCAACAGTATTAACTTTCCCCCCCAAAATGAGGTCAAAATAATGTTGTTATTACATAGTGGAAAAAGTAAGAAAAATACACCTAGAATTATTTATAAAAATGCATGCCTCTATAAAATTATCATTGTATAAAAATGCTAATGTGCTCATTTGTGAACTTTTTTCATTTGTTTCTCTAGAAATTATTTGCATATTATCATCGTAAAAAATTCACAAAAATAACTTTCTCCAGGGGAAAGAAAGCCCATATACTACATACACAAACTTCTGTCATTTTGATTACATTTTAATAACATGTATATGCTATGATACCTGAGGAGGACTGTAACAGGCGATTAATTTCTAACTTTCCAAAATCTCCAATTTTCTATACACTGAAATATACATTGAAATACGTGGAGCACGCCTCATCAGTTCAAACAAAATATGACATAATATTTAAATATATAATATCCACATGAGCTTTCCAAAGCTCACCTCCCTTATGTTAAAACAAGCCAATCAATTGCTGAAGCATTTTGATTGGTCTCAAACTCCAAGACAAAGGCAATAACTGTGAGAAAACAGGATCAGCACCTCATCAAGTCAGGTGAAAAACAACACTACAATTCTGAAGATTTGTATACTTATACGATTATTAATCACACTGAATAACAAAGTTTTAATAACATACCAAAAGGCAGTGTCATGCAGTCCCATTATCTTTAAAAACTCTTTTAACTTCTTCTCTTTTTCTGCTGCGATATGAATTGCCAAAAAGTATCCAAAAGGTGAAAATGCTATAACTAGGTATATTAAAATTACTCCTCGGGGAAAGGTATCTATTTCCACAACAGCAGTTTCTCCCATAAGGACAGCCTTAGTTGGCTCCAGCTCCTTCCAAAAAGAAACATTGGTCTTCAACTGTAATTAGAAAATGTAAATACATTCAATTAATTTAGTTCTGATAGTAGCCCCTAAAATATTGTGACAGTTATACCCCCAAATTTAATCAATAACCTCGTACAAATACCATCCTCAAAAAGCTACACACCAGAAATAAAGTGATTGGCCCCAGCATCATGATACCTATAGAAAACTGCTTTTACTCATTCTGGAAGCATGTCATAAAGTTTAAAGTCTGAAGTTGGGAAGTATATAAATTTTTATTAAATAATTTGTCAAAGAAAATAAAACTGCACATTATCATCTTTAGCTGACAATTATATGCATCTTAATAAAAACATGCATTTATAAAATTGAGGAATTAAGGAATGATTACTCGTACTATGAAAGAATGACTCTTTTTGAAATGTTCTTTTAGATAGTAAGTCCTTCTATTGTTTTAAAATCTATATATATGGGCTTCCCTGGTGGCGCAGTGGTTGAGAGTCCGCCTGCCGATGCAGGGGACACGGGTTCGTGCCCCGGTCTGGGAGGATCCCACATGCCGCGGAGCGGCTGGGCCCGTGAGCTATGGCCGCTGGGCCTGCGCATCCGGAGCCTGTGCTCCGCAACGGGAGAGGCCACAGCAGTGAGAGGCCCGTGTACCGGAAAAAAAATAAATAAATAAAAATAAAAAATAAAATAAAATCTATATATGCAGCATGCATATAGACAGAATAATAAAACTAGTTATGCCACACGATACACTTCTACTTAACAGTCAAATGAATGGCTAAAATGAGATCTGCTCTACCTGTTCATCCAGTATGGTTTGGGTTGTGGACAGCTAAGGTCTTTGGCCGAAACACAAATAAGTACTTTTTTAACACTGTCAATGTGATATGCCCTATATTTCATGGTCATTACCTTAATCTTCTGTGTTACTGAATACTGTATCTACAATACATTTATACCACGTTGTGAGAGTTTATAAGACAATTCTATATATATCACCTCATATGGTTCTAACAACAACGCAGTCAAATAAAGCATTATTTTTGTAGTCATTTTACTACATAGCAGTCTAACAACTAACAGAGACAGGTCTCCTATTCAAGGTCCCCTGTTCATTTCTGGTAAAATGTGAAACACTGGATCAGGTCTAAGCACGTGTTTAGAACGTAAATGCAACATTTATATGCAATCTTAGTGGCAGCACAGTATTAAAATACAGAACTGGGAGCCCAAAAGTGATAGTCTGAATTAGCTTTGCCACTAATTAACTGAGTTTTGGAAAGTCACTTATAACTTTCCTCTGCTTCAGGTGCACATATAAAATGCAGACAATAACAGCACCCTTTAACACAGGGGTGATAAAGATTAAATGGGTTGATCTTAGTACATAACTTAGAAATAATGTTTGGCAAACAAGTGATAAATGTTTGTTAAATAAGAAATAAAATCTACCACTGTGATTAAGATAAAGATACCTTCTTTAAACTAAGTTATTCTTATTCAAGGGAAAAAGTCTGCAAATGTAGACCTTTCATAAATATTATCTACAGTCAGCACAGATACGATAATACTGGTATACAGAATGCTGAATCACATGCTTAGAAACCATCAAATAAGGTGGGTTTCAAAAAAATTAAGTCAGAAAATATGACTTCTCCCTTATCTTTTGCCATAAAGGAGTTGTATTAAGTTACGTATTTTGTACATTTGACAGCAGTCAAATGAACTCCTATGGTAAAGACTTAGGGGATGATTGGTAAAATACAATTTGACTCTATTTTTCTTCCTTTTTTCATATTTACCTGTATAATGGCAGCATCTATCGAGGCCTGTAAAACTGTGAACCCTGAGGACCAGTACTGAACAGCCTCACATGATTCTGAACAGCCAGCTATGGAGAAAAAAATGTGAGACATAAGATTCTGCAATATACAAGTGTTTTCTTTAAAGGCAGCACACGTGGGGTTACCAAAGTAATATAATTAATCAATCTCTACAGGACCAAAGAAAATAAGCAATGGCCCTCCAAAGGCAAACAAAATCTATCACGTTCCTTATTGTTTACTTCAAATTTTTGAAATTAAAGAGTTACAAGTGTTAGGATACTGAATCGTAAATGAATACAAATGGAAAGAAAGAAATTAATGGTAAACATAGTTATTCAAAATAAATCAGTCTTCCGTTTTAAGGCAAGCCATTCTACAATGACTTATCAGCTTTAAAGATCTTCCAGATGCAAGGGCAAGTCCAGGTGAACAGCACAGAAAAAAAGAAAAATTCTACAAGGGCTTTGCGGAATCAAGTCACAAATACAGTACTTAACAGTGACTTTAACATTAGTCAATAAATGTTTGTGGTTGATAATTATCTTTTCAGAGGTTTAGGCATTGGAGGCTGTTTTCCACATTTCCAACATAAAACTAATAAAGTTTATTGGTGGAAGACCTTGAGATTTTAAAGGTATGTGCCGTACCACATATGAAAACAATTACATGGAGAAAAGGACAGACCTAGAATGTCATATAATTCAAGATAAAATTTCGTTTTGTCACTGTAAACAATATAAATGTATTAAAATTAAAGTGGATGTTACACAAATTATACTTCATATGATATATATAGATGTAGATAGATAAATATACACATATTTTTATGCTACAGTTGACAGTCTTCTTATCTGAATAACTATTATTTAAAATGCCAACGGCGGACACCATCAAATTTTGCATATGAGCTAAGAGCAGCAAAAATGGGAATTTAATTTATTTTCATTGATTATTTAGGGCCATTTACCTCTTGAATCCATATAAACAGAAGATACTGGAATCATATCAGGAAAAAAACGGAGTTCATAGGACATGAAGTCGTTGAAAACCACACCTACAAAGTTGCTGGACTTAGAAAGACTGGCTGTTAGCAATTCTTTTTCACTTGTATATTCTTCGGTAATTATGACTATAAAATATTATAACAATTTAGTTAGCTTACAAATTTGAATAGTTTATTGTAATACAATACACCAAATTTAACATTATATTTGATGAATGTAATATTTTATAAGCACTTGTGTGATGCTCTAACTTCTTAGAAAATGAATTAAAAAAACCTAAAAAATGAATATTAAAATAGTGCAATTTTACAGACACCATTTCTTAGCTGTCATTTGATTACATAAATTATGTATGTGTCATGTAACACGTAAGTTATTAACATAATAAAATAGATCATCTACTTTATATGCAATATATGTAGTTCACTTATCTATGTCAAAGTAAAACCATACAAATAACTCCTTGATAAATGAGTGGATATTTTATTTTCAAATATTCCTTCTTATAAAGAAAATTCCATAAGCCTTCCTCAGAAACTAAATATGTATTTTAGTAACTATGACACTCTCTTCTTTGACTAAAAGTTGCCATTTAAACCCAATACTGCTTGTTCCTTTCTTAGAAGATACATGGAAAAATACTGTAATCATCATTCAGCTCTTTTCACATCAATAATCTAAATTTTTAAACATTTTCTTGAAGTTTTATTTACAAGCAAGCAGTCTTCACTACAGGAGGTTCAGAACATGTCATGAAATGGGAAAAAACCCGTAGGATCAGTACTTAACTTTACTACTTATTAGCTATGTGAGAACAGGTAAGCAATTTAACTCCCTGAACTTTAGTATCCTCACCCACAATACCTAGCTGATCACAAGGGTTGTTAATATCAAATGTAGTTACAGACATGAAAATGCTTTGTAAATTATAAAGTATTACTTAAATGTTAATTCTCAT
The DNA here is from genome assembly GCF_002837175.3 of Physeter macrocephalus. Taxonomy (NCBI): domain Eukaryota; kingdom Metazoa; phylum Chordata; class Mammalia; order Artiodactyla; family Physeteridae; genus Physeter; species Physeter macrocephalus. Next base: position 130,895,188 of record NC_041227.1, on the reverse strand, counting down.
GATTTTCCAGACCTTGAAGGTGTACATGGAACTCCAGGATTGATCTGAAGAAAGAGGGTGTTAATTCAACATCCTACCAGTTATGTTACCATGTATGTATGTACAATCTCACGTTCAGAGTTCTGCCATTAAAAAGACAGAACTTTAAAAAAAAAAATCTACAAACATTTCTACTATTCTGGCATCTAAGTTAATACACACTGACTTGGATTTCTTTAGCGTATATACTTTTTTCCTACTCAGAATTACCAATGAATTTCATTCTCAACATTTCTGATGCGTTCTTCTTAGCTGACATGCTAAATTCTTATGGCTAGCACGCTGCTTATGCTTAACATGATAAACCAACAAATGTATTCTATACTAGTAAGATAAAAATATTAAATGGTAATACACCAGAAAGAAACCACTGGGGAAAAAGCTATTTGGCTCATGGTTGTATAAACATCTTCTATTCAGTGACACATTATCCAATAATGTGTGACACACACTAGAAGTCAATTACAACTAACAATCCTACATGATGGAAGATAACAGGTTATTTTCTTATTTTCTACAATTCAGCATTTCATTAAATCAATCATCCTGGCATCAGCATTACTGTCTTTACCATGTATTTCTAGTTTCTTAATAGTTACGTGAGTCAGAATCAAAACGAAATATTCCTTCAAATCTTTTATACTATACAAATATGCTTATTTTATAAATGGTCTATGAATTAAATATAAAATATTAAAACATAAAATATGCTTCCTATTACCAAGACTACAAATTAAAGTTTCACAAGAATCATAAAGCAGCAGAATTAAATGATGTTAGTATTTCTATAAAACTATGTTTTGGTGAAAGGACATGTATCTAAATGTTAAGAATGGTATTTACTCAATAAAGCAAACAGCAAAATACTGAAGGGGCTTTCTGTAAGAGACAGAATACACATGCAAGCTCACAATACCGTTAGGTAGGTGATCAGTAGAAACCTTCTGCATGATGTCTCTTGTAATATTAGTCACTGGTGTAAATCCAAGAATTACGTTAGAGAGGATAGATTTGTCCATGGGGTTAAGTTCCATGTCAGGCACTTCTTCATATTTCTTATTTGGATGCATCATGCTAATTAATATTAACCAAAATAAAAAAAATAGTGGAAAAAGAATTTCCTATAATAAAGGAGACAAACAAAATGATTACAAAGTATAACAATGGCAGCAAAAATCATCAAGATTTCTATAAATATAACTAATACTAACAAAAAACATGAGGAACTTGGGTCTCCTTTCTTAAGTACAAAAAATAAAAGCAATTCTATCCTAAAAGAAGTGCTGTGCTGAACCTAACCCTACGGCGTATGAATTTTTCCTTTACATTCAATTTTACTAAAATATTTTAAAATTCAAGTCACCATAATACATTTAAATGACATAAAAGCTAACATTTAAACATCTTAGATTACTAATATAAAATATAATAATTAATTTACTCATACATGACTTTATTTAAAGTAACTTACCAAACATCTGTAATAGGGATCACCATAAAAATGTCTTTATTCAAGTCTGAATTAAAACTCATGCTTTAATTACAGCTAGGTTTCTACTACTAAAATTATACTCAATTATCTTCAGTAGTCAACTTTAATAGGGATGAACTCTTTATTGTTTCATCTTGCTGTTTAATTGTTCTGCTGGAGAAGATCAACAATACCATTCCACCCTTTAAAATCACTATTAACTGGTTAGCCAGAGTTCTTACTTTCTGTCACCTTTTAAAGTAAGGTATGCTAAATAAATAAATAATAAAGTAATGTATGCTTGTGGGAACAAATATGTGACATAATTTTAGTAATTATGGGCAATTCAATCCAGAGTCCAAAAGATGGCCGGCCATAAGGAATAAACTGTGGAATAATGTTCCATGAAGTTATTTGCAGAATTTATTTTTCATTCCATGAAACGGGAAATGCATGCCTCAAGGTTCAAAATCAAGCACTGATATTAGAAATTAACTAAATTTAGACATCGTTATTAAAATTTTTGACATTCAGAAAACATGGGATAATTTAGGTATTTTTCTGAGGCCAACACAAGTTTTTACAAGCAAATTAAAGGAACCTAAGAATATAAAATGATAAAAATGTATCCAGCAAAACAAACCATCTTTTAAAGATGGAACATATTAATGCAAAATAAACTGCAATAAGACATAATGGTCATTTAACTTACCTGAACGCTACTTTTTTTAGTCCTGCATTTAACTAGGTAATTCTTCAGTAGGAGTGTTCTGGTCTGTCTCCAAACTCCAACTTCCCTAATTGCAGTAGCCATGTTTTCTGGGTTAGTTTACTAAAGAAAGGAGATTGGAAAAAAAGAAATTGGAACCACACAGTCAAGTATATGCCATTTCTAATGTCAAAGACAGACAGATGTTTCAGCCTCAGGCTAGACAGTTCAGCATACTCCACACTGTCTCTCCTACCCGGACGGAATGCATGGAACGGCAATGTGAAGATTCTGAAAAGTAAACAGTAGCATGTGAAACAAGGGGGAACCGGAATTCCACTCTTTCTCTTCCAGTGTCCTCTAAACTGAACGCGCTGGAAGCAGGCGCTGGGACACAGAGAAAGCTCCGGAGGAAGCTCTCTAGTTCTAGCTCGGTAGGGAACAGAAGTCTGCTCACGGAGAACGGGGAAACACCCAGTCTTGTATTCTTTTCTACATTCTCCTGTGCCCTTGTCCCCAGGCAACCCCGTTTACAGCAGTGTCAGACTGCAGCGATGCAAGCTGAACCCAGCCAAACTCTCTCCTCTGAGTGGCGCTTCTTCCACAAGGGTCGGGGGACAAAGCCCGCCTCTTTCTGCTCTGCCGCCTTCCAGCCACAGGGCCCTGAATGCGGCACATGCAGTCGCCGAAGTGTGTGGCCCAGCGGGGCAGGAAAACCCTAGCTTGGCGGCTGGAAGATGGAAAAGAGGAGCCACAGGGAATCAAAACGTAGCAGGGAGAGCAAATGAAAAGAGGAGCTCAGGGAAGCAATGCAATGAAGTTGTTTATTAGCTCCAGGACTAACACCCAATCTGGGTGAACGTGGATCTAATCCTACTCTGTGCACCAAACACTTGAGGAACTGAATTCACAGACAGACCACTGCCCAGATCCAGATGGGTCACTGGGCGGCACACAAGGACAGATCCAAACTGCACTGCAAAGGCTTCTGAAAACTAAACCGAAATTAGAACAACAGTGCAGAGAATGTGGGCAGAAACTGAAGACCTGAACCTAACCAGGTGGACAGCACGCTGAAAGAAGACCTCAGTGCTCTCTACGGGATGAAAACAAAACCTGCAGTCTCACACAACCCAAAATGACTCCGGTAATGAAGCATGTGAAAAATGTCAACTCTACCCACAGGTGCCACTGCCAAGATGACACAGATTTTGAAATTATCTGACGAAAACTTTAAAGCAGCTATTTAAAAAGTGCTCCAGCAAACAATGGCAAGAAAACATTCATTTCATTCTTGAAAACAATGAAAGTGTCAGCAAAGAAACAAGATATCAAGCAGCACCAAATAGTAATTTTAGAACAGAAAAACACAGCAACAAATAAACCAAATCCATAGAATGGGTTCAAAAACAGAATGGAGACAACAGAAAAAGTCAGTAAACTTGATAGATCCAGAGAAGCTACTCAATCTGAACAAAAGGGAGAAAAGAGGTTTTGTTGTTGTTTCTTTAACAATTAACAGTAGCTCAGAGAACTGTGCGACAATAACAAACGGTCTAACATTCAAACGATCAGAGACCCAGAAAGAGAGAAGTGTGTTAATGCTGGAAAACATAGTTACAGAATTACTGGCTGAAAACTTCCCAGATTTGGCCAGAGATGAAACACCTAAGAGTTTCAAGAAGCTTGATGAAACCCAAACAGGATAAATCAAAGGAAATCCACACTCAAACACACCGTGATTAAACTGCTAAAACTTAAAGACAGTGAAAAATCTTGAAAGCAGCCAGAGAATAACCACTGCATCACCTACAGGAATATTGCTATGAATGAGAGCAAATTTCTCATAAGAAACTCCGTGGCTAAACTGGGTACTCATACACTGCTGTCGGGACTGCGAAGTGGTTTAGCTGCTGAGGAAAACAGTTTGGCAGTTCCCCAAAAGTTAAACAGAGTTCCTACATGATCCCACTATTCCATGGGGACTCAAACAAGTGCACGTTCACGCAGGGTCATAACTGCCAAGACGCAGAAACAGCCCAAATGGCTACCAACAGACGAAGGGAAAAACAAATTGTGGTGTATACACACAATGATTTACTATTTACCGTAAAGAGGAATGCAGTACTGATACATGCTACAACGTGGATGAACCTCCAAAACATTACGTTAAGTGAAAGAAGCCAGACACAAAAGGTCAAAGAGGATTCCATTTATATGAAATTTCCAGAATACATAAATCCACAGAAATGGAATGCAGACTGGTAGTGGCCAGAGGAGAAGGGGAGAAAGTGCTTAATGAGTACAGGGTTTCACTTTGGAGTGACGGAAACAAATTTCACCTCGGTATACTTTTTGAGCTGTATGACCTAAATCACTGCATCACAGGCCCAGTAGCCCTCTTCCAGGCTAAGCTGACCCTCTGGAGGCCCCTTGGGCCCCTTCTGCGAGTGGACCTCTGTTGGAGCCACATCGCAGGTCTTCGAAGGTTATATGCAAGCAGAAGCCAGCCTGGCCGGGCCCCCGCGTGCACTCTCCGTGGTCCCTACTCCAATTGGCTCGGCCCTGTCACCTAAAAAGGTATCGAGAGGGCAGCTTAGAGGAGACACCAAAAAAGTCCCGCTAAGCCTTCTTCAGAGCGATACTTGTTCCTTGTTTTATATAAACCTATTTGATGGCAGCCACTGGTGTGACCCCCTCTACAACAACAGTCTGTTCCAAGCTGGCTGACCGTCTCCACCTGGATAAAAAAGCAGGCAACTTTTTAGAGGCAGCTTGTCTTACCCCCCAAAAGGCAATATACATAATTAAAGTTTGGATCAAATATACATCCTCTTTATATGTACAGAAGAGAGCTTTTTCTTAAATTTAACGATGAGATTTAGACAACTTTCACTCCCTCTGCGCGTTTTTCCATTTTCTCAATTTTCTCATCAATATGTGTTCCTTATATGGTGGGGGGGAAAGTAATCACACAATTAGACATACTGTAAAAATATTAAATGAGTAAATTAAAAAGAGCAAAATTGCGGCAGCCAAGAAAGGAGGATACACTCAAAATAAATTCTTCCAACAGCCTCATTCCTGTTATATCAGATCCTGCAATGAGTTGGTGATCATCTCTAGGCCGATGAAAGAAAGGAAGAAAGGAAGGAGGGAAGGAGGGCAGGAGGGCAGGAGCGAGGGTGGAAGGTAGAGAGAGGCAGACCGATCACACTCATTCGAGGATGATTTACTACGAAACATAGAAACACTGACCAATTTAACAGCAAGAACATTCTCAAGTTATCTGCCAAAACACATTGATTTAGTGGGAGCCACTGAATTAGTCATTCAAATTGAACGCTGCATGCTTGATGCTTCATTTTTAGAAAACAGGCCCCTCCTAAAGCAGCTGATGGACTCGCAGCATTCTTCCTTCCTTTGAGAGCTGCTCCCTGAACTCAGGGTTGAGTCTTTAACAGCCTTGCCTGAAGCCCACGAACCTGTGCACACAGCCCGCCATCCCACCAGACACACCACGACTACCATCACCACGACCACCTCTGAGCGGCAGCATTTACGTTTTCTCCGGGCAGAGTGGAATTTTTAACTAAGAGACCCAGAGACTGGGACTCATGGAAACAGTTAGAGTAATAGAAGCATTTAAGTAAGTTCATACATTCTCGGTACTAAGCCTTCCCCTAAGGTTTGATACCTACTGTGCCCAAAACCTGATTCTTCTTCCTTGGACTATGTGAAATGCCCTATTATCTACCCAGTATATTTTATTTTCACTTAAGCTGGCCAGATCAGTTTCTATTTCTCGCATCAAAGAACTCAACCAGTGTAACGGTATAATGTGTTCTTAACTCCATGGTTAGAAAACTCCGAAGGATAACAGCGGTTTTCGAAGTGAAGTGTGTCAGGGACAAAGGGAAATGTTAAAGACCCACATGCCTCCCTGCCTACTAAGCGTACAATTCCACTGATGCTAACGGGAGTGAGTGCAGGCCCGATGAAAAGTGGAAAACCACTGACGTAGTTTTTAAAGCAGCTTCAAAGCAATATTAACAGGGAAATGTCTCTGCAGAAGATGACATACAGTGACTAATCAAAGGCGTCACTTCAGTGTCTATTCAGCCTCAGTTCTGTCCTTTCTTCCAAAGCACAAAATCCCTTCTGAAGGAAGCAAAAGGTGTTTTCATGCTGTTTTCCTTTTGCCCCTGAGCCCTATTCTAGGTGGATTTTTCTTCCTCATCATTTTTCCTCGGCCAGAATGTCTTCTGTCTCAGCGCAGAAAGAATTCAGGGAGAGGCACAGTGAGAGGGGAGGAAGAGTCTGTTAATACAGGACGCTTGTGAGAGATACAAGCCCACAGGCGAGGGAGTGCTGCCCTGAGGACTCAGCGGGCTACACTGTTATAAGCAAAGGAAAAGTGGGGAGGGGGGAAAAGACCACCTTCTTTTTCATTCTTCAAGTCTTCCGCTATTAACTCCTCCTACATAGTGGGCGGGGGAGTTTTTGACCCCATACGGCCCAACCGGGATTGTCATGGCGCTATGGAAATGAGCAAAACGGCGGTACTGTTACACATACTATGATACTGCAAATTATTCCAGGTTTCGGTATAATGTCACCTTTCCCCGATAGCTCTGCTCTTAGTGCATGCAGACATGTAAGCCCCTTCTCAAGGGTCATTAACTTGCCGACTTCCCTGGGCAGGAGGTGGGTCTCATGCCACCACTGTTTTATTGTTTGGGGGCATGTCTCGTGCTTCCACTGCTTGGTTCTGTTGCTAAGCAAGCCTGCTTTCTTGAGTGATTGTTAACTTACAGGGTCTCCCATACTTTTTCTTTATTTATGATCCCCTAGTGGGATTAACTATTTAATTACCTACTTTGTCTCCCTACTCTGTCCCTGTCAGAATGACCAAAAGAATAAACACACATAAAGCTGAAAATGGTGCCTGGAACATGGTAAGTAATTACACATGTTGATCACTACTGTCTATAAAAGTAGTATAACTAATATCCTCAAGGGATATCACACTCATGAAACAAGGACAAAGCAATTAAGAGAAAGCTGCTAGAGAATCTGGAAATGGAACAGACAGATAGAAAGAAAATTCTTGCTAGCGGGGGTGAATGCCAAATCGGTGAGTTAGAATGAAGACTGAGTCAAGAAAATTCCCCCAGAATGGATGGCCAAAGGACAGAGGGAAGAAAATGATGACCAGAAAGTATGAACTCTGTTATGAAGTATATAGATGAATCAGTGTTATGACTCACCTTCTTATATTCATAAGCTCCAGTCTAATCATGTGAAAAATGTTAAATTTCAATAACCTTGAACTTCCATCTACTCAAATTATTAAAACAAAAACATCTTAAAGAAGAAAAATCAATTCACCGCTTGTTTTCTTCAAGAAAGTAAACACCCGGTTTGGGCGTTTGAAAACTAAAATGAAACATTCTTAACATCGATTCTTCATTAACTTTCAATGTTCACCTAACCAGTAACTTCAAAGCTGCAGACAGGTTATTATAGACTGACAACAATGAACCTATCTGCCCACTGGGCACCCACAACCCACAGAGTCTAAGCAGGTGCAATGTGCAAAGGGCCACGGGGAATAAACCAGGCGAGGATGGCTCTGCATCACGACGTGAAGCACTAGCTACTGTAAAAGGCTCCCTGCAAACCACAGGTGCTGAGGGAAATACTGTGCTGCTTCTTCAAGTGCTGAGACCACAGTGTCTCTGAGAATTAATGTTTGTCCTTTGGGAGGAGACAGAAGGAAAAAGAAAAGAGGGGAGCCTGCACCTCCCACTGGTGGGGTGATCATAAAGTCCCCTCTGCTCCCCCCCGCCCCACACGGCTTTGCAGGGTAGGGAGGGGGGACTGGGGATGGAGGAAGGATATGGGAAGGCAGTGCTTTCTATACTGAAGACCTCTGCCAAAGATAAAGAGACGGTGTCTGAGCTGAAACCAAGCCCTATGGGTGGGGCAGTGAGGTTTCCTGAAAGAAAGGTGTAAATCCACCCCGCAGAGGTGACATGAAAGTGGCTCTTCTGACTCAAGTGCACAGCTGAAAACGGGGCTGCAAAGTTAGAAACGAGGCACGGCCAGCAAGGGGACATCTGTAAAAAGTTTAACTCGTCCTGTGCCTTTTCCTGGACCAAAAGAAAACCCATATTTAGCATAAAGCTCTAAATTTCCTCTTTGTACACTGTAATTCCCCTTAATTATCCCAAACGTTATAGCCTTATGGGGTGAGATTCAAAACGACAAAAGGAAAAGGCAGAAAAGGATGCTTGGCCTGCCCCTCATCTAATATTGGCTGTAAGTGGGAAGAGAATCATACAGTCAACATCCAGGAGGAGTTTACTCACAAGTAGCAGAGTTCACACAAGCCCAGGGCATTGTAAATAGAGACGACCAGACAACCGTAAAAAAGCAGCTTTTTGAGTAGACAACACATGTAAGACCTCTTTTGCAACGTATATTAGAAGATGACCCTTGAAAGCACAAGTTAACAACTTAAGTACAATAAAACTTCTAATGGCATATTTTTAACAAATCGTTACTCTTTGGAAAACTTGTAATACTTGATACAGTTCCAAAGTCTTATCAAGGCAGTACCTTTAAAACTCTTTAACAAAGCCAATTCTTAACTGCTCAAGAACTATGACAAAGACATAGAAATAAGGGTACAAAACTATTTTTAAGAATCTTTAAAGTTTCTTTCCATTGCTCCACAGCATATCTGGCGCATCTGTTAAGTTTGTTATAGAGCTTTAAATAATAATTAGTTTTATACACCTAGTATCACTAAAGGTTTAATTAAATATTTAACTTTCTGCTGGAGGAAGGAGGGAACAAAAAGTGCTCACTGAACTGAGAAAGCACCTTGAGACCGAAAAAGAAAACGAGGCAGGCAGCTCCACATCCTCAATGGATCAGTTTATTACAGGGTAACTTACTCACAGGGCGGGCTCAGGATCTGGGGACAACGACCTGCACGCAGCTGCACTCCATACCGGCGGGGGCCACCAAGACAACTTTAGAGTTAACCTAGGGTGTGGAGGCAGGTGCTTGGAGACCGGACGTGTACTCCTAAGTCAAAATTCATGAATGGGTAACTAGTCTCATGGGTGCCGGAAATATATATCATCATTGTTTGGGGACTAACGGAGCACAGAGGCCACCTGATCCTAATGATTATTAAAACAGTTTCTATTAACTGCAAAGCCTTGACAACAGAGAAGTGACTTACTGCACAGTTCAGTCCTGGGTAGGGTGGGTGAAAGGACAGGATAAACTGTAGGAGCCCAGGATGGCGTCAGTAATGCTAACAGCCATACATCCATACTTTTCCTAGATAAAAATAATTCACATTAAATCTAATAAATTGCAAGAAAACTGAAAGCCCACTAAAGCCCATCTTCCTTTTCTAATGCATTAATAGCTGACTTAAAGACTAAATTTACATAACCCCAAATTCAGTAACAGAAATTCACTACTGTATTAAGGAAACACTGATTACTATATGTGCTATGAAATATATTTCACTTTTCTCAAAGCAGTAAAAATGTGCATGAGCTTTAGAAATAACTGTCAGAAAAAATTATCTAGAATGTATTAATTTTAGTTCTGAGAGGAACAAATTAGGATCATATCCTATAAAACAAAGGAATTGAGCCATCCGAATGTTCACAGCCATCCTGGCAAAAGATGTGGTCAGTCACCTTAGCAAGTTTGAAAAGATTCTTGGAAAGGATCTTAGCTGAAAGTGTCCCCAACAGACGACTATTAGAGGTGACTTCTGATCCACCCAAGCAGAGCTGATTATTATTCCTTTGTTCCAATAAATAAACTGTAATTGCAGTTACCATACTGTGTCATAATGATTTGTTTACATCTTAATCTTGAACTTGACCATGAAATCCGTGACAAAAAAGACTGCCTTCTTATCTTTGCTTCTTTACCACCCATGGTAATACTAAAACCGGTATCATCTTACCGCAAGTTCCTTTATCCAGACTTGCTGAGAGTCTTTATAGATCAAAGGTCTGTAACGGAGGCCGAGGGGGTTAAATCCAGCCCACAGCCTGTTTTGTACAGCCCAGTAGTTAGGAATGTTTTTCACATTTTTAAATGGGGGGGAAAAAAAAGAATAACAGTATTTTGTGACATGTAAAAATTATAGGAAACTCAAATCTCGAGTCTAGAAATAAAGTGTTCTTGGAGCAGAGCCATGCTCAGTTGTTTCTGTGCTGCCTGGGACTGCTTTGTGCTACAACGGCAGAGTTCAGTAATCAAGACAGAGACCATGTGGTCCACAAAAGCTAAAACATCTACCCTCTGGCTCTTCACAGAAAAAGCTTGCTGACCACCGTTACAGACAAAAGGAGGAAGAAAGAAGAAAAGTGGCAGAGTCATTAAACATTTCCTGAGGGATTTATGCACCAAACTGTTTTTTTAAAAAAAAACGAAACAGTTAGACACTGTCACTGACTTTGCAGACAGATAAAATCTAATATAATGTGATAAGTGCAACTGGGGGAAAGAGTCTGGGAAAGAGTGGAATGCAAATTCCAGGCAGGGAAAAAGAATGGAAGAACTAGACTCCCCAGAGGGGCCTGACTTGTGTAAAGAACAGGGAAACGTGCAATGAGGCAGAGGCTCGGGCAAAGTGAACTGGGGCAAAAATGGCAGGTGTACCCTCTAGATGACACTGTTAGGACAGGCCCTGGAAACAGGCTGTCAAATGCCTTGTATGCAAAATTAGACTAGACATCTTTATTTTGTGTACCCGTACTTCCTTGACTGCACTTTTCATACCTAAGAATAACTGTTTAATTGCCTGGCGATCCCATATTTCACTAGTCCTTTCACTCTCCTAACCCCCAAGCCCCCAAAGCTTCCACCCACAGCATCGCCCTCAAATGATGACCTTGATCCCCACTTCACTGAGAAACTGAGGCCATCAGGAGAAATTTCCAAAACGTTCCACTACCCCTTCTATCCACCTACCTACAGCCGCATCAGAGGTAATGTTATACATTTCAACAAGGTGCCATTTCGGCCTAAACCGAAGATTTTGTCTCCACTAGAACTCTGAGAGATAAAAGCTAAATGGAATCTGGTACCAACGATACCTTTAAGATTTATTTTTTAGAAGAAGAGGTTAAGAACATCTTTGGCAGATGACTTGAAAGAAGTTCCTGCCCAGCTACACACATCACTGGCTTCTCAATTAATAAAACAAAAGCACTATCGGGACACCTCCCTGGTGGTGCAGTGGTTAAGAATCCACCTCCCAATGCAGGGGATGCGGGTTCAATCCCTGGTCAGGGAAGTAGATCCCACATGCATGCCACAACTAAGAGTTTGCATGTCACAACTAAGGAGCATGCGTGCCGCAACTAAAGGAGCTGGTGAGCTGCAACTAAGGAGCCCGCCTACCTCAACTAAGACCAGGCACAACCAGAAATAAATTAAAAGAAAAAAAAAGGCACTATTAAAATCAAACCTTTTACAGGAATTCTATGGTGGTCCAGTGGTTAGGACTCAGCACTCTCACTGCCGAGGGCCAGGTTCAATCCCTGGTCGGAGAACTAAGATCTCGCGAGCAGGGCAGCACAGTCAAAAAAAGAAATCAAGCCTTTTAACTTAACAGGGAATAAATTATAAATGTTCTCTTCTTCTCTAGTGTTTTAAAATGTACTGAAGGTAGTATAATAATAAAAGAAAATAATAACTGTCAATACGATTTAACCTAAATTTTATGACAGTATTTCTTGCTGAATGGGAAAATAATGCAACGGTACCCACATGACAGGTTATCCAATATCTTTTCTTATATATAACAGGTTCCTAAAAACTTGTGCTTAAAACTATTCTAGGCCGTTTAATTCACACACTAGCAAAGATTCCAATTTATGAGAATACTAAGAAATTCTTTTATGCAATCACCTTCTCAAGCTCAAGGGCAGAGATTACAAATCGTATTCATCTTGGCATTCTTGGCACATAGCTTAGCATCTAGAATATAAAAGACACTCAGATAAACCTGTAATGTATTAATAAACTTGCTTTGACCCTGAATGCAAGATTTCCCTATACTGAATCCTGTTTGAAGGAAAATACACTTAAACAGCACATATTCCAGGATTAATGCCTTACTAGTTAGATTTTAACCCAAATAACCCCAAGAGCCCTAACTGTCCTAATAATGTACTCTTGTACGGAGTCTTCCCTAAAAATATGTAACATCGCTCTCTGGATAGAAGCAAAATATAGGGCAACAAGGACGAGAATTTAGAGTCTGGCATCCCTGGGCTGGAAGCTCAGCCCTTTTGGCTAGTCGGGACCGAAATAAGTGACTTAACTTTTTTGGGAGGCGTTTTCCACATCTGCCCAATAGAGTAAGACGCCTCCGACCTCCAAAGGATGCTGGCAAGACTGAATGAGCTAATACTGAACCTGGCTCACGGGTGGGAGTCCAACATACACTCCTTTTCTCCCCTTCTGTTCCTGCACAACGTCCTCGATGGAAAGTAAACGTGATTTGCCTTTAGTCTTTCAGACTTATTAACTTAGAAACGTCTGTCCAAGCCTTGGGAGCCCAGGAGCAACCCTCCCGCAGCTATTAGCGCCGGCAGCCTCCCGAGCTTCCGCGTCTGCTGTAGTATCAATACTTCCACGCCTGGAGCCTTGCGTTTCAGGAACCAGGGCATTTCCCCCCAAACCGTGCCCCGAGCTCTGCGCATCTCTCCCGAACTCCTCCTAACGCGCGGAGTGAGCAGCAGCCCGAAGCTCCCAAGGGAACCCGCGCTCGGGGCCAGGTGTTCAGAGGGAATTTCCTTCCCAACATCTCCGCCCTCGGCAACGGCGCCCTGGGGGTGGAGACCACCCCGGCCAACCCAAGGCGGGGGTCCCGCGGCGACCCCGGCATCCGCACCCCGACACCCCGGGGGCGAACAGCAGCCTCCATCTCCGCCCTCGGCAACGGCGCCCTGGGGGTGGAGACCACCCCGGCCAACCCAAGGCGGGGGTCCCGCGGCGACCCCGGCATCCGCACCCCGACACCCCGGGGGCGAACAGCATCCTCCTCCACAGGACGCGCCGCAACCGCGCTCCCCCCGACCTCGGGGACCCTCCTGCCCCCACAGCCGCCGGCTCGGCCCCCTCCGGGCCCCGCTGTACTCCGCGCCCCAGACCCCCCGGCCGCACCCACCGCCCCTCCCCCGCCGGCCGCCCCTCCTCGACCCCTCACCCCCTCCCAGGGGTGACAGCCCCCCCCGGCGGGCCTCACACCCCGCAGCCCTGGGCGACCGCGTCACCTCAGGGCCGGGCCGCAGCGCCGACCGGCCGGGACGCGCGGGATCTGCGGGGACCACAGCTCGGAACAGTGTCCGAGAGGGCGCCCGCGCGCGCGCGCGCGCGCCCCTGACGCCACAGGACAGCGAGGGGAGGGGCGGAGAGGGGAGGGCGCGGCGCCGGAAGCCGCGCTCCGCCCCGCGCAGGACGCACCTGAGGGCGGGGCACCCCGAGGACGCAGCCCGCGGACGGGCGCGCTCCCGCCGCTCGGCCCCGCGCATCCCGGCGCAGGCGCGGCGAGCGACCTGGGGGCGGGGCTGCTAGGGGGCGGGGCTGCTAGGGGCGGGGCTGCTAGGGGCGGGGCGAGCGGGCGCACCAAGGCCCGGGACCCCTGGGTCCGCCTGGCCGCCCGTCTCTGCAGCGCGGCCTCGTGGCTCAGCCCCGGGGCCCCCGGCGCCTCGGATCTGCCTCCTTCGTGGGGACCTCGCCCTGCTCCCCCCCGGGACACAGGTAGAAACAACGGGCTGGAAGTCAGGGACTCCGATTTGAGTCCAAACTCTGCAGTATCCCGGCGTGTGACCTTGGTCCGCCGCCCCATCCTTATCTGCCTCTGCGTCATACCCACTAAGAATCCTTTCTTCTCTGCCTCTGGGCTTTTGAGCGGTCCCCTCCCAGGTCTGCATTCCGCAGCCCCTTCTCCTTCCGCCACCCCGTGTGGGGTGCAGTGTCCTCGTGCCATCAGACCCTGACCTAGGACATGTGGACATTAAGGATGCTTTAGATTCCAAAGTGCCCTCCTGAGAGTCTGGGATGTGGCAGATCCTGAATCTTCCAAATGGCCTGAGACACACCGCATCTGTGGGAGATTCTATACCGCACTTATTTTTGCTAAAAATGTAAACTGGTGTTTTGAGTTTTATTGCCCAAAGTGACCTAAATGGTGGTCAGAGTTATTGCAAAGGAAGAAAAGCTAACAGCAGATTTTTACTCTCCAGATTTCTGTATGGTCACATATCTTTGCAAAGTTTTTTTTACTTTTGGGGAATTTATTTTAAGACCTTAAAAATTCCGTTGATCCTGTATACATTGTGTCTTTTTTTTTATTTATCTTAGTTGTTCTGCTTCTTAAATTTAAACCAAATCTCTCCAACAGTCACTCTAAGTTCTACCAAAAAAAAACAAAAACAAAAAAACAAGGAAACGTGTTATTTCTCCTACTGAATATGGATTAAATAGGAAATTCAAAGAGCTTTAGCGGAATCCATGATGATTAAAAAGCTGGCAGTGAGAGTCAGGGGAAGGGAGACAGAATGTTCTAGGAATTACATCAGAAAACTGAAGAAGGCAAGTAGTGAAAACTATACATGATGTATTTTTTTTCTCTTTTGGAATATCTAAGACATTTTAGTTACAAGTTCAGAAGAATGCATTCTTAATGGCCTAGGATTTGTGGGCACGTAAATAAATGGAGGTCAAAAATAAATATACCTGTGAAAATGTGTTACTGAAATATACATTCACCCCAATTCTCCGATTGTACTTCTCACTAGTTGCCTCAAGCGCTTTAACTTCAGAAGTCTATGCATCATTTCTACCACTATTCTAGACATTTGTTTCCCGAGTTTCTTATTCTTGCAATGTTCTCTGTCGTTCAGTCTGCCTCTACTTCTCCTCTTGCTTCAGGATAACATGACCAAAACCAAAAACAACTCATCACCCCAGACAAAATGATCTCACTTTCCTCTCAACTGCACACATGCTACCATCTTGTTCACGTCACTTTACTTATACACCCTCTTCAATCATATTGTAAGGAGTCTGAGATTAAGAGCTTTTTCTTATACCAATTTAAATTTCCAGGTCTTGTGCATCATAATGGTGTACAGTAAATGCTGTGGATAACACTGCTGATGAGAAAACACATGTACAACAGTATGTAAACACTGTCATTATTATCCCCCCAAAAGGTCACCATGCACTGAACAAAATCTACCTAATAAAAGAAAGATATTAAATTCTTCTTATGGATGGATGACAAAGTTATGAAAACATGGTTTGTGGAATCATGTAACAGAGAGAATACTAAATAAGACCTTTTTAATAAAAAGACTGCTGCAAAGTGATGAACTGGCCATGACATGTTTTACTGTATCTTTGAGCCAGCTACTTAGCAGACTGCATGTACCTTGTGAACAATTTAGCCACATAATCTCGATCTAAATTTCCATAGTTACCAGGTCCCGGTACTAAATAAGCAGCCACAGGAAAGATGTTCCTTTCCAAGCTTCTGTATCTAGGGAAAAGCAAACAAGCTATACTGCTTGGTTGTCATGGTGGCAAACCCAAATCCCCATATCCAATTAATAGAGTTCTAGACAAATAAATCACATGGGAATACACAGGCCATAGAAGTCGAAGATTGAGATGTAACAAGTTGCCTGGTTGAACATAATAAACGAGGATGCACCAGAATTTTCACAGTATTTAACGTAGAGAAAGAGAATTTGTCTTGCTTGCTACTCTAAACGCCAACCTACATCCTAACCTCCTGCTGGCGAACAATGGATTCTCTTTGTGTTGCTTTTTTACTTCCTAGAGACCAAAGCCTCACTTCATGGCTTTCTGATGCTATTTTATCCAAAATTAAGAGCAAAATTGCTAAGTTGTTAGGGCATGGTTTTTCTGCAGCCAAATCAGTACATTATTTTGCATGATTATCAATATGCTGAAAATTACATAAACCATTTTTAAAATCTATAACTTTAAACACTATTATTATTTGTTTTTAAGCATTTACCATTTCTACAAGCTCAAAAAATGTGCCAAGAGAGTGATGTGGTTTCTAAATTTAGTGTTTAAATGAGGTACAACTTCAAAGAAGTTCAAACTGGTACCTTTTTCTAGAATAAGGCAAGACAAATCAAGAAACACAGCCTTGACTGACAAAGCTGAAAGAGAATCTCATGTCTCTAACAATAGATTTCCAAACTAACATCTCAAATGTGGCTGAGATTGTTAATAAATGGCTTAGGGAAATGATTAATAATTGGTGGAAGGTTGGAGAAGGGAATGACTTCCAAAGGTACTTTTAGTTTGTTTGGCGTTTAATACTGCTACTACTACTAATTATTACTACTGTTTTCATTACCCTAAAAATAATTTCAAGTATTATATTCTTTCTTTGTGTTTCCCCAAACGGAAAAATTACTCAAGGAGATGAATATCTGAAGAATGTCTAGCCAAATTTGACACTTAAAAACTCAACCAACCGGGCTTCCCTGGTGGCGCAGTGGTGGAGAGTCCGCCTGCCGATGCAGGGGACGCGGGTTCGTGCCCCGGTCCGGGAGGATCCCACATGCCGCGGAGCGGCTGGGCCCCTGAGCCGTGGCCGCTGAGCCTGCGCGTCCGGAGCCTGTGCTCCGCAACGGGAGAGGCCACAACAGTGAGAGGCCCGCGTACCGCAAAAAACAAAAACAGAACCTCAACCAACCAACAAATGTCTATGGAGTTCCTATAGTAGTCTTGCTTAGCAAGAAGCCCCACTGTGCAGGGGAACCAAAAAAAGGTCAAGAAATCAACAATTATTCTAAGACCACAAAATAATCATAATAATTAAAGAGCATCTAATGGAAGATAACACCTGTTCCACTGTTAAACTATGTGCTGCAAACTAGAAAGTACCACAGAGAATTCATTGAAGTCTAGAGTTACCAGGTGCCTTCAAGAGGCAAAGACAGGGAGGATGCTTTAACCAGAGTGGAGAACGTATCAGAGAGCACAGAGAAATAAGCCTGCATGGGTTTTTATAAACACAGGGTTATCAGTTTACCTAAGAGAATAATAGATAGGCTAAAAAAGAGACGACTTAATCTGTGTGTTCTTTCCTTCTTCACTAAGGAACACGAACTTGAAAGTGGTAAAGGCAAAACAACGTAGGAAGAGAGCTGAAACTCGAGATGGCTGAGGAGACCGTTCGCAAACACCTATCTATTTCAAATAAGTTCATGTTTCTGGGCGCAGACTACATCCCACAGCTGTTTATAGGTAACCTAAGACCTACTGCATTGCCGGTAAGTTCAGAGAAACTGTAAAAAATGAAAAAGATAATAGATCACCTGCTTTAAAAAAAAATGGTTAAAAGACACTGAAAACTTTAGAACAGAAAAGTAAAACTCCAGAGTCCATCATTCGATATGTTTTATGAACGTTTAGAAGAGAGATTGGTGGACACTAGGAACCAGAATCACTAAAGTAAGGACGTCATGCTGTATACACTATACTTCTTTTTTAATCTCTGAATTAAAAATGGGAATTATATAGTCATGATAGACATTAATTTCAGCAAAGCATTTAATCTGGCCCTTCATGATGTTTGTGGATGAGACTCTAAAATAAGGGCTTGACATAATAATAATTAGGTAAACTCAAAGCTGGGTAACTGTAGCCAAGTTTTTGTTGATAATCTTTCATAACTTACATAGGCTAGGATATAGAAATCATTTTCTGGTCAAATCAGAGTATGAAACAAAACCTATATAGCATAGAAAATATGACTGAAGACAGAACCAGGAAACAAAATTCATTTTAACAATTTGAACTCTGAGCTAAAACCTAAAAGGTACAATTTAACAGAAATATATAACAACCCCTACATTTGTTCAAGTTGGAAAGAAAACTGCAGAAATACAATATAGGCTAGGTCCTGGTGGTAGCCAGGTAAACAGCATCCAGAGGGTTTAGTGTCTGCCCAGATCAATAGGAGTTACTAGTCCACTCAGGTGGCTGACAGTCATACCTCTAACACTTCCATTTGAAAACACTGTGCCCACAAAGCACCTACCCCTTGCTTTCCTTTGGGGATCCCTTTGCCAGGATTCCCCTTAGATTCACTGTTCCTCTGAAATAGGCAGAATAATGCCACCGTGCACCCAGAGATATCCACATCCTGATCCCCGGAACCTGTGAATATGTTCCTTTACACGGAAAAAGAGGATTACGTTTGCTAATCAGCTGGCCTTAAGACGGGGAGATTCTCCTGGATCATCCGGGTGCGCCCAGAGTAATCCCGAGGACCCTTAAAAGTAGAAGAGAGGAGGGCGAAGAGGTCGTCAGCAGGTTGTGCCCTGAGGTCTGCCCACCACTGCTGGCTGTGAAGCGGCAGGAAGGAATGGAAAAGGTCGGGACGCTGATTCTCCCCCAGAGCCTCCGGAAGGGATCGCAGCCTTGCCAACACCGTCGTTTTATCCCAGAGTGAACTTTGTGTTGGACCGCTGACCTACAAGGACTATAAGCTAATACATTTGTGTTGCTCTAAGTCACTAAGCTCGTGCAATTTGTTAGAGCAGCAATAAAAAAATAATACACCGCTTACAAGTTAGTTTCATCCTCTGCAAGGTGGCCCTGTGATTACGTAGCATCCAGACGTCCTTTATTTTCTTCTCTCCCTCTAGGTAAGCAACAGGGTGACAAAGAAGGGACGGTGAACATTACTTAGTGTGGATTCAAAAACGTAATAACTGAGGTAGCTCCATAATGTGGTTAGCCTCTATAATCATGAGTCTTCTCATTTGTGAAAAAGACTTTTGAAATACCTGCCTCCTTTGACTCTCTGGGCGGCTTCAAGGAGTTTATGAGATGAGGTGGTGAAAGAATAAAAGTGCCAACTATTAAACACACATGATGTGCTACACACTGGTCCATAGGCTTTATATGCAGCCTTTTGTTTAACCTCTACAGTAACACCATGAGCTATTTTCCTCTATTTAAAAATATTTAGTGCTTAACTATTTTTAAAATACTTAAGTATTTACTGTTTCAAGTAGCACCTTAAAAACTCTTTTTCCCCCACCGAGGTAGAGAGTAGCTAAGGTAGAGAGTAGAGGTAGAGAGTAGAGGTAGAGAGCAGCTAAGGTAGAGAGTAGAGGTAGAGAGTAGCTAAGGTAGAGAGTAGAGGTAGAGAGTAGAGGTAGAGAGTAGAGGTAGGTAGAGAGCAGCTAAGGACTATGACAACGATAAAGCGCCAGAGATTACGAGTAAAGGGACTTCATGCGGAGAATCAACATACAGTGAGGAAAAATGTTTTTCTTCTACCAGTAATTTTCCTGAAAATATTTTCTTTTTCCGTTTAAGCTTTACTGATATTAACTTTCAATATGTGTTCCTTGGACATTTCTATCACAGTTATTCTCTTCATTTATCTGTCCCTTAATTTTGTAAATAATATATGTGGGGTGCCCGTTGGCTGGCAGGCACTACCTTAAGCATTACGGATAGAAAAGCAAACACCAATGGCATGGTACCAGCTGTTGAGGGGTTTAAACCGGAATGGGGTCTCTAGACAAGTACGGGAAGAGACAGTGCGGTGCGGTCACGGCACCGTGGAGATGGCGGTCCCTGGGAGGACATTAAGTGATTCATCTAATCCAGACCTGAGAGGTCAAGGAACACTGTCCAGAGGAAGTCCCATCTAACTTAAGCTCTAAAGGCAAAGTAGGAGTTAGGCACGAGGGAGAAGAGGATATTCTGGTCCAATACCGTTACCTCCAGTATGTCAGCCTCTTCCTCATTTACGTGGACCTGCCTTTGCTTGACTCTCTCTAGAAACTCAACTAGATCCTGCTTTAAGGTTCATTCCAAAATACAATTTGATGTTAAGTCCCTGATGTGAAATTTTCATAGGTTTCATGTTTAAGAAGTCCTTGGTCTATAATCCATTTTTATCTGATCCAATATGCTCTTAAATCAATGATAAAAGTTGTTTGAGACTACCTGATTTCCCTGTCCAGTTAGAGTGTGGCCCACTTTTATTAGCTAATCATTATATAAAAAACAAGTGAGGGGGCTTCCCTGGTGGCGCAGTGGTTGGGAGTCCGCCTGCCGATGCAGGGGACGCGGGTTCGTGCCCCGGTCCGGGAAGATCCCACGTGCCGCGGAGCGGCTGGGCCCGTGAGCCGTGGCCGCTGAGCCTGCGCGTCCGGAGCCTGTGCTCCGCAACGGGAGAGGCCACAACACTGAGAGGCCCGCGTACCGCAAAAAAAAAAAAAAAAAAAGTGAAAAATAAATGTTTTCTATATCGATTTTCATTCCAGTGCTTACCTGCTTTGGCCACTAGAGGGAGCTTGTATGCCTGAGAGACAAAAATGCTGATTCAGCTTACCTCGGAAACTAGAGAACCGAAGCTACCAGGACATTGAGAAGAGGAAGCCACTCAAACTAAGTTTTAAGTGGTCCCGGTTCTTAAGTTTATCCCGAAAAGGTAAAACCAACATCTTCCTTTCCTTTTAGATAAATAGGACGGTGAGAAATTTCAAAGTAAATTAAATTAGTGCTCTTCTTGTCCCGCCTCATCCTGACCCAAGCTTTATTTTCATTTCTTTTACTTTGACACTCTAATAATACTGTCTTCTAACACCCTAACCTGGCAAATTGCACTGCTTGCTGTTCCTTATTTATGCCCTCCACTCTCCCATCTCCTTATCCAAAAGGATGCTTTTCTCTCAACCTGGAAGACTCACTTCCTCTCTTCCAATACTTCCCCCTCCATTATTATTGATACTTTTAGAAATCCCACTCATTATTCAAGACACATGTCAACTAGCACCTCCCCCATGAAACTCTTCCTGTTACTACTGCAAGAAAATGCTTTCTTTCCATTCCCTTTTCCTTCTTTTAACGAGCTTACTATTTTGTTTAATAATAAATGTAGCATGCATTATTGCAAAGCGATATGCATCTCTCTAGCACGTAAAGATTTTCTGCCTTATGATTATTTATGAACATTTCTTCATCTCTGTACTGTGTAATGTTTGCCTCTTGAGTGCAGAGACTATCTTAGCCATCTTTATGTTTCCTGAAATATTTAGCACAATATTATTTATTGAGTTGATCTGAATAATATCCATACGTTGTTGCCCAAAACTCTAAGAATCAGAAGCGAGATGATGATTCTTCGTGAGAGTCTCTTGAATAAATTGGATGAAGTTTGTTTAGCAAGACCTGTGGAACCAAATCGTCTTTCTACCTAGAAATGACGGTCACGGCCTGAGACTCCAAATTTATAGAAATGACAGGTACAGTATGACTATTTTAAAATATAAAACTGATCTCAAAAAAGAGAAAGCAAAAGCTTCAGATGGCAGAAATAAAGGTGAAATTCAAAGTCACAGTAGTGAGACCCAGGAATTGAGGTTTCAACCCAATGAAGATGTGGCCCTAGAGCCACTTAATGAGAAGCTGAACTGAAATACCTGTGTAAATTAGGACCCTGAAGAGATTTTCACTTTCTGAAGGCGCAGGAAGTTGCCAAGCTTATCCTCTGCTCAGCAGTCTCAGCTGAGCAGGGAAGGTAATGGTTCCCATGTAAATTCAAAGTCCCAGTCTGTGAGAGTGCAATTTTAGGTGTTGGGGGAAACTAAACGAGTATTGGTTGTAATAATAATGCATTCTAACCAAGAAAATTAAAACATCGTAACATGAAAGAAGGAGAGGTTACGGTTGAAACATTTTGTGTTCCTAAATTATGGTTTTTCTGAGAGGAGGCAACAATCAATCATTGATTAATTTCGGACATCGTGAAATCAAGTATGCATGTTAAAAATTTGTAATCACCTGTCATGTGTGTTTGCTGCAACATTTAAGAACATTCAGTTCTGTAACAGAAGATGAAAGAAAGAAACAATGAACAGATACACAGATATGTTGCTATAGATAAAGGAAGTGGACTCTATGGATACCGAACATACAGACAGAAAGGAATGGAAGGACCAGGTCAGCACATCCATGAGACACACGAGACACCAAGCATGCGTGAGGATTTACTTTGGCCCCGCGTGCCCTCCGCTCAGGCCAGCTAGATAAAACCCACGGGTGCTCAGCAAGTCGTCAGGGTTGGGCTACAGCTCTAGCCAGGCATCGCAGTCCCCGAGTCTGGTAGAGAAAGCACGGACTGGCTCCAGACACCTCGCCTCCGCTCGCCCTCAGTGCCCGTCCTCACGGCCACAACGTTAGAGGGGAAGGCTGGTGCAGAAAAATGGGGGTCGGGACACGCAGACGTTTCCCTCTACAGGGTTCAGGTAACTTGGTCCTTCCGTCTCAGTTGCAGCCTTTCCTAAGAACACGATTAACCTTACTCCCTCTCTTCTCCCTTGCCTCTTGCTATTGGCTTTCCATGGGGTCAACAAACCGTGTGATTTCAGCATCTTAATTTGTTCCGTGAGCCTTTCCAAGTTAACCCCTTGGTAGTGGCCTTGGAAGCTACCATGGCATCACAGTAATTCCCTACTGACATGCCACTGAAAAGGAGAGATAAACGTATAACTCATAAATAAAGAAGGGAGGAAAAGGGAAAGAAAAAAATCACTCAAAGAGAAGGCAAGAAAGGACTAAAGGGAATTAAGAAATGATATTTATAAAATTAGATTTGACTACCTTCTCTTCTATTTCAAGAATGGACAACCAGTTTTTCCTTCACATGCTGACTCACATGGCTCAGTAGTGGCTGAATGGGACACCAGGTTAAGAAGGGGTCTAAAACCAATCCTCTTAGTGAAGGAAGAGGACCCTCCTCTATTAGCAGTCTGCTAAAAGGCACTGGAAATGAGAAGAAATAATCTGAGGAGCACATATTTGCCTTTCCTGGTCCAGGTTTTGAAGCTTAAAAATATCACCACCAATTCCTAGGGCTTTCAACAACTCAATTCTATTTTCTCTCAGTGTGTGTGTGTTTTTTTTTTTTCAGGTGGTGCTCTTACACTCAATTCTTGTACCTATCGAGGAGAAAAGTGAACTTATATACTATTAACTTAAATATGAATATTTCTAATATCCACAACCTCATCAAAATCATAAGGTAACACATATATATGTATGTATGTATAGTGCTACAGCATAGGAAAGAAGGTACAATGGTATGCTTATACCTGGCAAGAGATTGCAGCCATTATTCAATGTAATTCTACAAATGGTCATTGAGTTCTTACTCTGACCTGTGCAAGGCACTCTACTGTAGCCAAGCATCGTTCCTGCCCTCAAGAGACCTAATTATAGTGAAGGAGAAATCCACGCACAGAACCAACTGTAAAACAGAGTATGATGTCAGTAGGTACTAAATCTAACTTGGCATCATGGTCATCCAAAAACCTGTTTTTTAAATCGAAATATATTTAACATACTGTGTAAGTTTAAGGTGTATAGCATGTTGATTTGGTACATTTATATATTGCAGTATAATTGCCATTGCAGCATTAGCTAGCACCTCTTTCACTTCACACCCCATCCCATAATTATCATTTCTTTTTTTCTGCTGGGAATAATTAAGATCTAGTCTCTTAGCAAGTTTGATGCTTATAATGCAATAATGTTGCCTTAACACAGGAATCATAATTTAGCTGGGCACAGGATTCTTGGGTAACACTCTTTCCTCCTCAAAACTCTGTAGATACACACATTGTTGTTACTATCCGAACCATCTGAGAATAAGTTGCATACATCAAACCCTTTTACCCCTAAATATGGTGTGAATTACCTAAGAACAAGGAGAGTCTCCTGTACATACATACATACATATTAATTTGCTGACTTTCAGTCTTTCTTCTAAGAATATGAGCCCCACAGGGGCAGGAACTACTTCTTTCTTTGTCCCCGCAATATCCCCAGGGGCTAGAATAGTACCTGTCAATTAAAGAACAGGGATAGGCAAACTTTTTCTTTAAAGGGCTAGAGATATGTATTTTAGGCTTTTCAGGCCAAGAGGCAAAATCTAGGATATTATATAGACTCTTCTACAACAGGGAGAAAACAAATTTTCACAATTTTTTAATTGATGGAATTCAAAAGATAAGAATTCTAATTGAATACAATGTTTTAGTAATACTACAGGCTGGATTAGGAGGCAGCAGCCGGCAGACAGCGACGGTTGGGCCAGCAGAGGATCAGTGAAGCAGAGACAGTTCTTTGGGGGAGGAGAGAGCAAGGGAACGTAACAGACAGCAGCGTACGCTGGGAGCCTCGTCCACACCCGCAGGCCGAAAGGGGCTCTCGAGGGTTCCGCGGTACTCAGAGAACTAAGGTGACGTCGGAATCCTTCCAGTCACTGGGAGTCTGGTTGGGGAGGGGCGGGGGTGGCGGCCAGGAACGAGCCGCGATGAGACACAGCAACGAGAAGGAAGGTGGTAGAGGGCAAGAAGGTTAGATCAGGTCTCTGTAGCAACTGAGCAACTGTTGTAGCAGGAAGGAAGCCATAGACAATATGTAAACTAATGAGCGTGGCTGTGATCCAATCAAACTTTATTTATGGATGCTAAAATTTGAATTTTATACAATCTTCCCATGCCCCGAAACATTACTTTTCTTTTTTCTTTTTTAAATTGCTAAAAATGTGAACATCATTCTTGGCTAGTAGGCTATACAAAAACAGGATTGGGGTTAGATTTGGCCCCTCTAATAGATGCTCAAATAGAAGGAAGAAATAAAGTCTTAAAGAAAAAACATTTAATGGTGAAGTCATGACTCATATACAAATACGACGTGAATGTACGTCAAAGATTTTATTTAACTCATTAAATTATGGGGGAAGTCAGTCAGACGTTACAACTGGTTCAAGGAAGAATTCAAACACACACACACAGTCACACACACAGTTAGGAATGCTGAAGTAAATTTACTCATGGATGCAAAATTGGGCGGTATCTACAGGGCGATGAACCTTTGTATCCCTCTTCATTACTCCAGCTTTGAGTTGTAAACTAGTTCAAAGACAATGAGAGGCCCTGGGCCCTTCCATTCAGGGCTACATTTGGGAAAATGAGACCACTTACCAGTTAAAAAATCAACTATTGTGAAATCTTAAGCATGTACTGGTTTCAAAATATCAAATGTGTACTTTGTGCTGCTTTACAGGCAATGCTAAAAATTTATTTGTAGCCAGTTTGTTCATAAACTATCATAACATTTAAAGAATATGGTAGTTGCAGAAACATTTTATTCCAAATCCTCCATCCCAAGCATACCGCCTGTAGCCTACAAGACTTTATGTAAGATCAGGGGCTTCCCTGGTGGCGCAGTGGTTAAGAATCTGCCTGCCAATGCAGGGGACACGGGTTCGAGCCCTGGTCCAGGAAGATCCCACATGCCGCGGAGCAGCTAAGCCCGTGTGCCACAACTACTGAGCCTGCGCTCTAGAGCCCGTGAGCCACGACTGCTGAGCCCTCGTGCCACAACTACTGAAGCCACCTGCTGCAACTACTGAAGCCTGTGTGCCTAGAGCCCGTGCTGCGCAACAAGAGAAGCCACCGCGGTGAGAAGCCCACACACCGCAACGAAGGGTAGCCCCCGCTCGCCACAACTACAGAAAGCGGGCGCGCGGCAACGAAGACCCAACGCAGCCAAAAATTAATTAATTAATTTTAAAAAAGACTTTGTGTAGGATCAGGAACAACAGAGTAAAGTAGCTTTTTCAAAATGTAGATTCTGATCACAGGCCCAGCACGCGCTGTCTGGGGGAACGTGGGGGAATAAGTGTGACATGTCTCAGTCTCAGTTTCTTCATCTGTTACTTGGAAATGATAGTAACTATTTCAGAGGGCTGTTACGAGAATTACATGATACAATACAAGCGACACGCTTAGCATACAGAGTATTCACACTACACGGTTATTCTTTTTCTTTGAGATCAGGGCTTGATAACTTCTAATTTGTCTAAAATTTGTCTAGGACCACATACCATTTGGGGGCAGTCATGATAAAGCCGTGAGTTACTATTTTATGGCACGTTTGTATATTATGAGAGAAAGTTCCCTTTTCTGGGGGAATACCAATACACTTAAAAGTCTGGGTCTTAACTGAACTGTAGTGATGTGGAATTGCTGAGCTCTCCTGGTTACCCCATCTCTCAGAGGCATGCATGTCAAGAGAAAGAGGAGCAACACCACCTGATTTTCTGCAAAAATCAAAATGTTCTTTGAATTAGACACAAGTCTTTTCTAAAAGTCTCCATTGAAACTATGTGAGTATTATTCTCCAGCATGCATTCAATTATATTAGATCCTAATATTAAAAAGTCATCTTTTTCTGTATGGCTGTTAAAAAACTGGCATCTCCCACACTACAGTGGGCACAGAAGAAGAATTAAATTTGAGCCTAATTTCATTCCAAGTACTTTACACACTTAGTTACATCTTTTTCTGTTCAATTTAAAGAGCATTCGACATTTAAGAAATTAGAATTGCTATACCTGCACTTCTAAATTGAACAAAACAAGTGTCACTGAAATGGCTTTTTAAAGAACCACAAGAGTTTGGTTTTTTTTTTTTTTTTCTGAAATAGAACATTTTTCTATATGAAGAACTGGCATGTTTACTCCATACCCTACCCATTCATCACTTTGCTCAAATTATCATTTCAATTCCTCAACTCAGTGGTTTGTTGTTATCGTTGTTGTTGTTTCTATTTATGGCAGATGAAAACCAGTACTGATGCTATAAAAATAACATTAAGATGCAAACTCAAACCTCATAAGAAAAACTTTCTGAGCTGAGGGCATTTCTGGCTGGGTTTTCCATAAAATGAAAGTCCCTTAAGATTGACTCTTGAAA
Organism: Physeter macrocephalus; assembly: GCF_002837175.3. Taxonomy (NCBI): domain Eukaryota; kingdom Metazoa; phylum Chordata; class Mammalia; order Artiodactyla; family Physeteridae; genus Physeter; species Physeter macrocephalus. The sequence goes on along the minus strand of NC_041227.1, from coordinate 130,868,073 downwards.
TATCCTTTGTGTGACCTTGGACTGCTCTCTTTTGCCCACTTGGTCAACTCAGGTGAATTTAATTTTCTCTCTTCTCTGTGCCATTATCAACTCTGCAGGCAATCCTTCCATGGAAATCCAAACTGCTCTAAGAGGACCCAGTAGGGCAGAACTGCCCTTGAAATGCTACAATGGGGAAAACAGCTTGAGAATGTTATGAGGCAAGACACACTGACGTGAAAGATATTTTCATCTCCACTCACTTGGTGCCAGCTCAGGGCAAAGTTAGGAAAACAGTGCACAGTGTACTGTAAAGTAATACTGTATGGAACAGGTGAGTTAAGAATGGAGAATGGAAAAGTGAGTCAGACACAAGTCACACCATTGTAAATTTATCCTCAAGATAAACTGTCAGTGGCAATAACCGGCACATTTCTGTTACTGTTTGATAGTAAACTAATTTATGCTATGAACATCTGCATATTCTGCACAGAGCACAGTACGATGTTCTTAGTATAAAAGTAGACGAAAAGTGGAATTTAGTTCTCAGATCCAAGCTGTCTCTTAAGTTACTGATTTCTATCGCAAGCCGAAGGAAAGAAAATTATCGTTCAGGAAACATAAACAGTCTAGGGTGCATAGTGAGGAAAGGAGAATGCTCTGCTAGCCAGGGCTTTATTTAAGAGCATAATAAAAAGTTACTGAGGGACAGCACAGTTTCTGTGCATGTGACAATTTTTCTACATTACTTTTTTCTAACGAAAATGAAGTCTTTGGGGACTTCCCTGGTGGTCCAGTGGTTAGGACTCTATGCTTCCACTGCAGGGGCAAGGGTTTGATTTCTTAGCCGGGGAACTAAGATCGCACATGCCCCACGGCGCGGCCAAAGAGAAAAAAAAAAAATGACATCTTTCATTGCAAGATAGATGAGGGCTTCATATTGAAGAAAGCCTATATCCCAGGTCTTTGATTGTCAATCCTATTAACAAATTGCCTTGAAACCATCGCAGGTTCCTAGTTCTTAGCTTTTCCTTTCCATGAATATAAAATGAAGTTGATGAAATAATGGAAATTTTTAAAAAGGTTTTTTTTTTTTCTTATGTGTTTGCTTTGGGACTCCTGAGTGGCCATTTTTACCTCTATGAAATACTACTAAAACTGAGAACTTCAGAATATAGTGGTACATCCATGGGGCGATGCCAGAGAAGCTAAGTCTATTTGGATGAAATAAAACTTTAAAAGAGGGACTTCCCTGGGGGTCCAGTGGTTAGGACTCTGCTCTTTCACTGCCAAGGGCACGGGTTCAATCCCTGGTTGGGAAAATAAGATCCCTCAAGCCCCGAGGCGTGGCCAAAAAAATCTTTAAAAGAATAGATAGAGAGATAGATGATTGATACATAGACACATCTTGAAAGAATAAAATTAAAAAATGTTTTGAATGTGCTAGTGCGAGTACAGGGCAACAGGACTCCTTACATACTGCTGGAGAAATGTATATTGGTAACAACTTTCTGGAAAGTAATTTATCAGTGTGTATCAATAACTTTTAAAATGTGTTAGTCTGCTCAGCCTGCCATAACAAAAGACCATAGTCTGGGTGACCTAAATAACAGAAACTTATATGTCACAGTCCAGAGACTAGAAGTCCAAGATCAAGGTACAGCAGGTCCGTTTCTGGTAAGAGCTCTCTTCCTGGCCTGCAGACAGCTGCCCTCTCCCTACGTGCACACGTGGTGGAGAGAGAGAAAGATTTCTCTCACTTTCTTTTCTTATAAAGCCATAGTCCAGTGGGGTTAGACTTGCTCCAGGACCCGATCCTGCGTGTGAGGTGAGGGTGTGGATCAGGGAATGGTAACTGGAAGGTAGCCCTATGTGAAAACTTAAAAACAGTCCTTGTATTGTTTATAATGTTAGACTAGGAAAACAAGCACACTGTTCAAAAAATATTAATAGTTGAGTATGTTGTGATACAACATAAGACAGAAAATTAATCAATCAATGAAAGGGTTAAAGTTTTTTTTCCTAACCATGGAAAATACTTATTTTACAGTGTACAGGATGAAAAATTATTTATGTGCTATGATATCAACTATGAAAATAAATGTATAGATGCATAGAGAAAATCCTTAAGGAATATATAACAAAATATTAAAAGTTATTATGTCTGGGTAGCAAGATTATGCCGATTCTTTTCAAATTTTCTACAATAAGCATATATTACTGCTGATAATATAACAATCTTCTTTCAAAGTCAACAAATATGTAAATGTAGGGTAAAGCAAAGACAGGAGAGCTAAATGTGTATTATCTAGGAAGCCCACCAACTATCTTAATAAGAGTAATTAAAGAATTTTATAATGAAATTCTATGTAAATAACTTGGGGTATTATTATTATTTGGTCTGTCCTTTTTTGTAAGCCCAGAAGGGGCATTTTCTTTCTCATTTTGCCCATGTATACATGTTGCAGATAGGAAAATAAGGGAGAACTGCTTCTCTATCTGATGTATTCCTTCATATTGGACTATTTAAATTACAGTACGTAAATCTAATTTATGTTCCTCTCAGATGGGGCTGCTGAGTGGAACACACAAACATTTATTTTTTTGTTTTGCATCTAACACTTTATGCTTTGCCTTATTTCCAACATTGGGATGCTGAAATTTTCTAAACACAGTTGAATTTCAAGCTTCAGTGGAAATAGAAACGCGTCTGACCTTATGCTACTGAAGAAAGCTCTTTCCTGTTCCCTATCCTTCAGTTGGATGTGGTCCCTTCCGAAATTAAACTTTCATTAGTATTACAGAAACTTCAGCGGGACACTAAAAATACAACTCTTGCTCTTGTGGATCGGTTGCCTTTGCCCCTAACCTCCACGAGTCTTTCTAGAGGAGTACATTCAAAAACAATTTATAAGTATTTGCATCTCTAAGTGATAAATGCACATACCTCAAAACTATTTTATGTTTTACCCTTATAAGATTTAAGAATAAGTCTTGCTACTTTGTTACTTAGTTGTAAGTCGTCTGGTAACCAAGTAGGTACATGGGCTCACTCTTAAAGAAATACACACATTAGGAAGAGCACAGAGGAGAGAGCCCCAAACGCAGGTATTTGTAATGATAATTTATTTTTCTGAATACTTAATCCCTATAGAGTCCCCATTTTGTCTGCTGGCTGAGAAGGCAATCTAATATCCCTGCATTCAGGTTTAACACCGTCAGTCCCTTCAGGAGGTGGCATCTTACCGCCAGCACAGATTCAGGGCTCAGGGTATAATGATGTGGCAGGCTAGCGGGGCTCCTACAGCAGGGGAAGAGTTCGGGTCTGCTCTCACCCTCTCTCTTCCACTGGCCTCTACAGAGAGGCAATTTGTCAATTCAGGTCATTGATTTGGGCTGCACCCCTGCTATCACCTCATCACGTAGTATGGCCCATCACTTATGGACTTCAAGTTCATGAAGTTCATCCCATGTTATCTTCATCCCAAACAGCTCCACGACCTTTCTTCCCTTTGCCATTTTGATGGCTGTCAATGAGAATGGAAAATTTTAGTCTATGCCCCCTGGGCTATGTCAGAGTCAAGTAAGACTTCGGCGGCCACCCTGGACCTTCTCTACCCAGAGATGCCACGACACCGCTCCTCCTTGACTGCCACTGAACTTTGCTGGGTGGAGATTCTTCTTTCATGGACTTGCCACATCCCTGGGCTTTCTTGGGAAGCAGGACACATAGGTCCTTTCTACTCCCAGATGTTCAAGCCCAGAACTGTACCATTCATAACCTCCTCTGGGACCAGTTATGAGGAGACAGGGTAAAGGACCTTAGAGTTCACTCAAACCAGACCCTCCTCCTCCCCCAACCCAAAGAGACTCCTTCCACAATTTGGGCAAATTTGGTCAAGTTGAAGACGGGGACAAGCATACCTTGGCTCTTTATCTATTCTCTCCCTCTCCCATTTATTATTCTTAAATTTTAAATCTCCATATGTTTGAAACTCAAAACACTATCGTCTTTCCAAAACCCAGCTCTGAAGATGAAAAGTCTAGAGTTCCAAGAATATTTTCTCATGTGTGTTTCAAGGGCTTATCTTCGAGGTCAAATGCCACGTATTTTATGGTTCCATCTCTACCCCCAGCATAATGAGTAGTTCAAATTTCACAGTGCAACTTACAGGGGATGAAAACCACTTCAGTAAATAACTCAGACTTACCTAACTACCTATCCAAGACCCGCCCCCATTTATTCAACATTTATTTATTGAGCACCTAGTGTGTGCCATGCACTGTCCTAAATACTGATGTGTATATTGCAAAAGGTAGAAATAGAGTTGGTTTTCATAACATAACTTTGTAATGTTTATAAATTTCTTGAAACATTTTGAAAAGATAGTGGTGACCGAGCCACAAGCTGTACTAGATTTACCATGAGTTGAAAACCAGGCAGTTGTGCTCTGGGCACCTAGGCAAGGTGGGCGTATCATCTCCTGAATAAACACCACGAGCTAGTCGCAAAAGCAGAATCCCATTAGATTTCCAGGCTGGCATCAAGGTAAACCAGAACAGTGTTGCAAAATTCAAGTCAGGAACAGCAAGAAATTAATGAGCTAAAAATTCAAGTAAGTCACAAACTAAAGGGAAACCAGTGCGGAAGGAAGTTCCAAGTAGGGAAAAGGAAGGTGAAACTGGCATAATTCTCTGAGCCTCCTTGAAGTGTTCATCAAAACTTTTTTTTTTAATTGTGTTGGTGACCTCAAGCCTGAACCTGCTATGGTGTAACCTCTTTTGGCTTTTGCACTTTCAAAACAACACTCTAAGCAACACTATTTCAGGAACAAAACAAGTAACACTTATGCACAGAGTAACAATTAAATTCTGAAACAAATTTCTCTTTGGCTATTTCGTCTATTTGCATGACCTCAATAATGACAATTCACAAATCTGTTACCCTGAAGACCCAGCACAAATGAATGCCCTGACACATCTTGTGAATCTAGTGATGCATGGCCAAATGCTTGATGCTCGTTTCCCTCTGATTGTTTTGGCATCTCAAACTCATTTCATCTCAAACAGAAATCGTCTCTTTCAGAGAAAGGTGCTTACCACCCTGAGATCTTTATCTCTCTTCATCCCATTCCTGCCCCTGGAGCCACCCAAATTCAGAACCCCCAAGCTGTCTTTGATTGCTATGTCTTATCCACCGGTCTTCCTCCAGCTCACACTTCCCATTCAGCCTTGGGTTGACATTAAATTGAGTTAAATAACAGATGATCATTATATACTTTGGCTTTTTATTTTTCTGTGCTACAGAGAAGCTATAGCTTTGGGTCATATTAATTTTTTTTTTTGCCATTTTAAGACCATGTAAGAGATGTATGTGTGTCTTAGCCTGTTCAGGCTGATATAACAAAAATACCATGGACTGGATGGGTTACACAACATTTCTTTCTCACAGTTTTGGAGACTAGGAAGCCTAGGATCAAGGTGCCGGCAGATTTGGTGTCTGGAGAGAGCCTGCTTCCTGGCTCACAGATGGGCATTTTCTCTCTGTGTCCTCACATGAGTGACATGTCCTCACATGGGTGACGGGGTGAGACAGCTCTCTGGGATCTCTTTTATAAGGGCACTAATCCCATTCATGAGGGCCCCACCCTCATGACCTAATCACCTCCCAAAGGTACCATCTCCTAATATCATCACATTGGGGGTTAGGATTTCAATATGTGGATTGGGGTGGCGGGACACAACCATTCAGTCCATAATAATACAGCTGCAAAAAGTTATGTGTATGCATGAGTGCTGCTAGTCTGCTAAAAAAGGCTTGTGTCTGATAGTTCTCAACTGTCCACTCCCTGCTTTTCTCTGTGAGATAGAAGCTCATCACTTTCATTAAAGGTTATAAACAAGAGGCTGAAACTATACCAAGAAAAAGAGTGACAGAGAAATACCACTGTTCTTTCACCTTTCAAAGAAGACTAGTTTTGTTCTGAAGCAACAATTTTAGGCTTTTTAGTCTCTGAGTTACTTTATACTTTTAAGACCTGTTGAGTATCCTGAAGAACTTTTGTCTGTGAGCTATAAATATCAAGACTTAATGCTTTGGAAATTGAAAAACTGAAAAGTTATTTGATTGGTTTGAAGATAGGAGTAATGAACACACTGCATATTTACATTAATGTCATCCTAGTATTAATATTAGTATTTTTTTTTTTTTTTTTTTTTTGTGTGGTATGCGGGCCTCCCTCTGCTGCGGCCTCTCCCGTCGCGGAGCACAGGCTCCGGACGCGCAGGCTCAGCGGCCATGGCTCACGGGCCCAGCCGCTCCGCGGCATGTGGGATCTTCCCAGACCGGGGCGCGAACCCGGTTCCCCTGCATCGGCAGGCGGACGCGCAACCACTGCGCCACCAGGGAAGCCCAATATTAGTATTATTTTGACATCATACGCTAAGAAACTACTGTCCTAAAATGTCAGTTTGTTCCAGAATACGAAAGAGCATAATTAAGCATAAAACTCTGAAACTGAATTTATCTGCTTTGATTTATTATACCTGAGTCTCAATAAAAGCTATGAAATGTTAAAAATTATAACAAAATATTCTCAATTCTGATGGGCTGTCTTCCTTGGGTTACCAATTATTGCCTTCACCTATGGTATCAAAGTTTATTGTTTACCTGATGTGTAATCTGCCCACAGAGAGTCTGTGTCTTAAATAATTTTCTTCATTTTATATTGACTTTATTATGAACTCAATTATTCAAGAAAAAGAAAAGCAAAGATCCTCGCTTATGAAAGAGCTAAGTTCTGTACAATAATGCTATTTCTATGCTTTTAAAAAAATTAATTATTTAATAAACTACGGAAATTTATTTCTCACAGTTCTGGGGACTTGGATCTGAAGCCCATGTTCAGAGTGCTGGCAGATTCTGCGTTTGGTGAGGGACCACTTCCTGGTTCATAGATGGACATTTATTTTCTATGCTTATTTTTATTTTTATTTTTGTTTGTTTTCAGCCACACCACATGGCATGTGGGATTTTAGTTCCCCAACCAGGGATTAAAGCCGTGCCTCCTGCAGTGGAAGCGCCAAGTCCTAACCACTGGACCGCCCTGGAATTCCCACCTATGCTTATTTTTAAGTGTTATACTGTCACTTTGATTAAATAGTTTCTCACGCACCCATTATCCTATCTTAATCAAGTCCCCTAATTTCCTTTGACAACATTTTTAATATAGAATATTTTTTAAAATTTCAGACTATCTTTTATAATAAAACCGTCTTTGAGATTTCCTAGAGGGCCTCTGGAAAAGCACAAAGGTTTGTGCTTTACTGTATGAAAACAGAGATGCTAGAAATAATTCGGTTAAGTTTGTTTGATGTGTTACAATAGTAAGAGTTGCACAGGAATATTTTTCAAAGTAGAACGTGCACAACAGCCTAGCCTAGGTTAAATATGTCTAGGTAAACCGTTATCAGTATAAATATTTCAGAAATCAAATATGGTAGAAAAGCCTGGAGATGCGTTAATGCCTTTGCTGATGCTAACGTTTTACACTCAGAGTGAACACAGACAATCAAAATTCTTTTTAAAAAAATAAATTTATTTATTTTTGGCTGCGTTGGGTCTTCGTTCCTGCGCACGGGCTTTCTCTAGCTGCAGCGAGTGAGGGCTACTCTTTATTGCGGTGCGCGGGCTTCTCATTGTGGTGGCTTCTCTTGTTGCCGAGCACAGGCTCTAGGTGCAAGGGCTTCAGTACTTGTGGCACACGGGCTCAGTAGTTGTAGCTTGCAGGCTCTAGAGCGCAGGCTCAGTAGTTGTTGCACACAGGCTTAGTTGCTCCACGGCATGTGGGATCTTCCTGGACCAGGGCTGGAACCTGTGTCCCCTGCACTGGCGGGGGATTCTTAACCACTGCGCCACCAGGGAAGTCCCAAAATTCTTAAGAAATAGTAATTCAATGTTCCCTGATAAATTCAGTATCTTCCATTATGATATCACTGGTTATAGTAATAAATTAGTGGGACAATGGCTTGGACCAAGGTGAGGTGGAGGTGATGATAAAAGTCCGTTTCTAGATGAATGTTGAAGGTGGAGCCTACAGATTTATTCATGAATTGAATCTGCATTCGTGAGAAAAAGAGAGGCTGTATGGTCTACGTCAACTAAACATGGAACTCAGGCGGTCTCTGCATTTACTGAATCTCTAACTCAGGATTAAAAATCATTTTTCTCTTCTCTAGCTTAAATCCCAGTTTCATTTAACCTCTATAGTCTGTATACTCAAATCCCAATTTGCAATTTTAATAAAGTTTTCGACAGACCCAAAGTGTTCAATATAACGTTCAGATGGTGGCGTCTAAAACTCGTCGTGGTGCTGGAAGGAGAACCAATTAAAACTGCAAGTACAGTGAAGAGATTTCACAGCAGTACCTCCAACATTTTTGATTTTTCCAAATGCAAGATGGACCTGAAGAGGAAATCTCATTATGTTGGGAATGTTTATGCCTTTGCCAGCACAAGTAATTTTTTTAGCCAAGCATGTACTAGCCCAGGACAGATGATCTCTATTTCAAAGAAGAGATTGCAACACTTTTTCCTTGTTCACCAGATGTGCTCCAGCCTTTAGGTCATAAAAGACCTAAACAATCTTTCTCCAACACTAATGTTGACTGATTAGTTGCTACTCTGGTCAGAAGATTGCTTTCTCAAAGTCAGAGTGAATGGTTTTGGAAAACGGACAGAGTTTAAGTAGAAGAAACAGTTATGTGATTTAGTCCCATGCAGGAGCCTTTGCTTATTTCCCACAACAGTAAGTTATTGCATCTGTTTACTTACTGTTATACAGGCAGAGCTTGTTTTATTGTGCTTTGCTTTATTGAGCTTCACAGATAACGTATTTTTTTTACAAATTGAAGGTTTGTGGCAACCCTTCATCAATCAACTCTGTTGGTGCCATTCTGCCAACAGCAATATTTTAAAATTGTTATCCACATTATTTTTTAGACATAATTTTATTGCATACTTCACAGACTATAGTATAGTGTAAACATAACTTTTATATGTACTTGGAAACCAAAAAATTCATATGACTCATTTTATTCCAATATTCGCTTTATTTTAGTGGAACTGAACAGGCAATATATCTGAGGGTCTGCCTGTCTTGACAACTACAGTATGAATAAGCAGATCAATGGATCTCCAGGACTTCCCCACTTGTGAAAGTATGTTAAATCAAGCTGTATTGATTACCTATACCTGCATTTCAGTAGCTTAAGTAGCAAAGAAACACTGTAACAAACTGATTTGTTTATATATATATATATGTACATATCATGAATCAAATCTGAACGAGTTGATTTTTATTTTAAATATTGTAGCTCTCAGGTTGCTTTTCTGTTGGATTAAATGTCAAGTACATCCTTAATTTACTAAGTCAGTGTTCAAGTCCCTAACTGAAGTAATCTCTTTGATAATGTGTCCTTAAGGCAGGGCAATACTTTGACTTAATTAAAAAGAGAATGTTAGCTGATGAGCGGGTCTTTTCAGAGAATGTCTCCTGGCAGATATATTGAATCAAAGAAATAATACTCAGTTCAGTGAAACCTTACAGTTAAAGAAAATATTTGCAATCTTAAAATGAATATACCATTTGTGTCATTAGGCAACGTGAGCTGGTCACTTTTACCCTGATGGGAGAAAATAGGTTTTCTGATACCAGCACAGTCCCTGATCTTATCCTGAACTACGATCTTAGGGAATTTTCCTAAGTGATATTTGCTTCAGTTCATTTTTATCGTAGTGAAACTGAGTCCCCCTAAAACCGAGTTCCCCTGCCAAGTTTATGATTAACTTCTCTATCCAAAACTGTATTCCTTTTCTTGTCCCACCCCTGGTCCCCCTAGGATTGAGGAATATCAGAGAAAAGGGGGGATTAAAACTGATCAGGACCCTGCAGGGCCCTCCTGGGTACAAAAGGTCCTCCATGTCCCCTGTTTCTTGTTTGGAGAAAGAGGCTTAATCTTCTAGGCCTTCCCTGAGTTCCACAGAGCAGACCCAAGCAGTTACTACTTAGGGAAGTGAGGGAATGCAGAAACAAAGGAGAAGCAGCCAGGCAAGAAAAGGAGTGATGGTTTAAACAACAGCTCAGTGACGAAGCAGAGCCCCGCCTCTCCCTCGGGGCTCTACATAACCATCTGACCCTTATCTTTGAGCTGTTCTGCAGAAATTAGTCCCCTACCCAGGCGGAGGGCGGTGGCTGCATTGCTGACCACAAGCACATGGACCCCAGCCTGGCTGGGCCCAGAAGGCTGACGAGTAAGATCCCAGAAGCATCACCCTGGTACCTCACCGCCCGCCAATCAGAAGAAAGTCATGCACCCTGCAGCCCTCGCTGAAAACATGGCCTTTACAAACCCTTCTGTGAAAGCCACCAGGGAGTTGGGGTCTTTTGAGCATGACCTGCCTGTTCTCCTTTCTGGGTGCCCCGCCGTAAATGCTGGACTTTCCTTCACCACCGCCCAGTGTCAGTAGACTGGTTTTGCTGTGCCATGGGCAAGCAGACCCCAGTTCATCTTGGTAATGACAGAGGGGTAATTTTTTTCTCTTTCGGCCGTGTGGTGCAGCATGTGGGATCTTAGTTCCCTGACCAGGGATCGAACCCGGGCCCCATGCAGTAGAAGGGTGGAGTCTTAACCACTGCACTACCAGGGAAGTCCTGAGGGGTAATTTGTTAAATGTAATATGTCTAAAGGTAATTCTAACACACAAGGTTTTAAAATTTTTTGTTTCTCTTTATTTTGGTAATACTCTAGGAGAAAGTCCTGGTTTCTCTGTTCTTCTCTTGACCTGCCAACACCCAGCTTTATATAGACTTTAGGCAAATTATTTAACCTCAGGTTCTCTCACGTATAAAATGTGAAGTTTTATCTGCAACGTTTGATCCAGATCTAATATTCTGTGATTACTTGCTTTATTTAAAGATCATGTTTTGTTTACCAAAAATTTGAAGATTTTATTTATAGTAAACGGATCTTTTATTCCTATGCATCGAGTTCTAAAACCTCCAAAGTTGGAATCATACTGTCAGGAAAACACTGAAACAACAATAGTAAAAGACTTTTGAAATGGATGAAGAGTATTGGGTGACCTGTCTAGCACAGCCTTCTGGGTTATCCCTACCTTTCATTGTCCTTGAGCTATTTTTTTTTAATTTAATTTTTATTTTTTATGGAGTATAGTTGATTTACAATGTTGTGTTAGTTTCAGGTGTACAGCAAAGTGAATCAGTTATACACATACATATATCCATTCTTTTTCAGACTCTTTTCCCATATAGGTTATTTCCTTGAGCTATTTTGTAACTCCACAAGATGTAAAATACTGATAGTAATTCAAATGAGTCTTGTCCATGTGCAAATTGTGTCTACTGAAATGTAATTGATCTTTGTCTTTGGATATTAACCTGTTTTACATTTATCTGTAAGTTCATTTCAGCATTCCTAATTGACTTCATGTGTGTAGTTCTCTGAACTGTTCCTTGAATCAGTTATAACACCTTACTGGTTTCCTCGTTTATTAATAAGTTGTCATTAAATAAAATAAATGGACATGTGCGCATTTTATATTTGTATTAGGGTTATGATTTTAACCTTTAAAAAATTACCCTTCTAATTACCTAAATAGGTTTCTGGGGGGATTAAATGAGATGACACGTGTGAAGTACTTGGCATGTAGCGCCTGAGACACAATGATGATGATTTTTCATGTTTTGTCTAATGATCAAGTGAGCTTTGATTCTAGTGAACAAGTGTCTTCAGAGTTAACTGGTAAGAATTCAAAATAACATAAAGGATTTAGCTGAGGTGGTTTGAAGCTAATAAGACTACAGAGTTCTTGAGAGACAAACCTATGTATCATTAAACTACATATATTTTGGTTATGAATCTTCAAAATCAATATCTCACTTAAAATCGTGATTTGATTTCATATTAAATACCTTCAAAATCTGCCAAGGGGCTAGCGGAGATTTAGTTATCCCCGGAAGTGCCTAAGGCTGCAGACGCTCAAGAAACCACACCTGGAAAAATATGCAGTGGAGTCTGAAGGGAACCCCCTCCTCACTGCTCACCATTCTGCCACTCACAGAAGTCACCCCCGTGCCAAAGAGGCATTAATAACGTGGGGGAGATAAAAGAAGGAATGGCAAATAAATGAATCAAAATAAGGGAGTGAAAATAAACTTCCAGGGCTTCCCCGGTGGCCTGCCAATGCAGGGGACATGGGTTTGGGCACTGGTCCGGGAAGATCCCACATGCTGTGAAGCAGCTAAGCCCATGTGCCACGACTACTGAAGCCCACTCACCTTAGAGCCCGTGCTCCACAACAAGAGAAGCTGCTGCAATGAGAAGCCCGCACACCGCAACCAAGAGTAGACCCCGCTCGCCGCAACTAGAGAAAGCCCACACGTAGCAGCAGAGACCCAACGCAGCCAAAAATAAATAAATAAAATAAATTTAAAAATAAATAAATAAACAAAATAAACTTCCAACTGCCCTACCTTTTTCCTCCTAGCCTACCTTACCACCAAAATAGATAGAACTTGCAATGCAGAGAGTGAAGGATATTTATTTAGGTATGTATTTCTATGTTACCCCATTGAACGAAGACACTTAGAGTGAAGGATATTTTATCTTGGTATGTATTTCTACGTCACTCCATTGAACAAAGAAACCTGAGCTGAGATGCTTAAAGATGCAGTTGGATAAACTGCTCTAAAAGGAAGGAATCCTGCTTAAGAGCTTATCACACCCTGGAACAGGTTGACTGCAAGCTTATTACACCCTGGAACAGGTTTTCTAGGAACAAGACTGCCTTTCATCAAGATATAGGAAATAGGTTGTTGGAGAAGACTGAGTGAGAAGGATGGAAGGGGCAGGAGAAACATCCTCAAAGAACTTCTCTCCCTCGATGTCATGAGCAAAATAAAACAAACAAAACAAACAAATAAATTCAACCAACATTTATGAAATGCTGTGTGCCAGGTGCTATTTTAGAAAATCTCTGCCCTTGTGACGCTTATCTTGGGAGGGAGAAGAGCAGAAGAGCAATCTGTAAATAAAATGAAGACGGAAACGACGCCATGTATTAGAAAGTGACAACAGGTGCTACGGAGGAAAATGAAAACAAGCAGGGACAGAGCTGAGGGCTGTAGTTTCAACGAGCTTGCTCAGAGAAGGTCACTTTGAGGGGATATTTGAGCAAAGATTTAAAGAAAGAGAAGAACAAGCCCTGAGGATACAGGAAGGGGTGGAAGGAGGGAAGAATGTTCCAGGTAGGAGACGCTGAGGCAGGTAAACACCTGGTGAGCTTGAGGACTAACAGGGAGGCCAGTGAGTCTCAGCAGAAAGAGGGAGGAGGAGAGAACTGGAGCAGGTTAGGGAGGTACCGGGAGTGGGGATGCAGGCAGAGCCTTACGGGCCCAGAGCGCCAGGGAGAGATTTCAGCTTTCACTCTCAGAGAGGTGGGGGGGCGGGGGCTGGAGAATTTTAAGTGGAGTGATATGACCTGACTTAGATTTTAAAAGGACCACCAGGAAAAAAAAGAAAATTCAAGAGTCAACACGAAAGAGAAGCGTCTACAGAGAAAGAAAGGGAAGCGCTGAGGCTTAAACTGGCCCCTGTGCTTTCCCCACCCAACCCCCTAGAGCCAAAATGCCATATTGAAAGATTTCCTTCCCCCCAAACCTGGAGACAATCAAGTCGGGCTGGTTCACTTCACTTTTTTCTCTGAGGATTAGTAAAACCGTTTATTTTGGGTTCTGGACCCAATTCCAATGCACGGAGGGGGGCGTTTCCCCTACACCACCAATCAACGCTCAGGATACTAGCTGGGTGTACTACAGTTCAACCCAATTCCGACACTCCAGGCATACCTGCTTTCATTATACTTTGACTTACTGCCCTTTTAAAAATACATACATAAATGGAAGGTTGCTGGTGATCCTCCATCCAGCAAGTCCGTCAGCACCAATTCTTCCGACAGCATTTGCTCACTTCGTGTCTTTGTCACATTTTGGTCACTCTCACAATATTTCAAACTTTTTCATTATTCTTATAGCTGTTATGGTGATCTCTGATGAGTGATCTTCGATGTTAATGTTGTACAAAGATTATGACTTGCTGAAGGCTCAGACGATGGATCGCAGTATTTAACAATAAAGTATGTTTTATAAGGTATGTGCTTTTTGTCAGACATAATGCTATTGCACACTTAGTAAACTACGGTAGTATAGTGTAAACATAATCTTTATATGCACTGGGAAACCAAAAAATTCGTGTGACTCACTTTCTTGCGATAATCGATTTATTGCGGTGGTCTGGAACCGAACCTGCAGTATCTCTGTGGTCTGCCTGTATCTACTTGGAGATAGCCTGAGATTCCATGAGATTCTACAGATAAAGGACTCAGTCCCACAAGACTGTCCTCCACTTCAGGTGCCAGATGCATGCCCAGCTTGTTACTTGTGTTTCTGACCCACCGGCTACAGATGTGAGGTTCCCAAGACCCCCTCCTTGGGTTCAATTAATTTGCTAGAGCGGCTCACAGAACTCAGAAAACCCATTGACTCACTAGATTACTGGTTTATTACAAAGGATATTAAAGGATTTGAGTCAACAGCCAGATGAAGAGAGAGATACACAGGGCAAGGTCCTGAGCAAAGGAGTGTCTGTCCTCCTGGAGCTTGGGGCCTGGTGGCACGTGAAAGCATTCTGGTTCCCCCCACCTGGAAGTTCTCTGAACCCCGTCCTTTTTTGGGTTTTTATGGAGGCTTCATTACATAGGCATGATTGATTAGATCACTGGCTCCTCTCCAGCTCCTCTCCCCTCCCCGGAAATCAGGGAGTGGCCTGGTTGGTTTCCCTGGCAACCAGCCTCCATCCTTAGGTGCTTTCCAAAAGTCACCTTCTTAACATAAACCCAGTTGTGGTGGAAAGAGGCTTGCTATGAAAAACAAGACACCAATTCCACTTTTATGACTCTGAAGTTTTGCAGGAACTGAGGACAAGATACCAAACATTATAACAAAAATGCTCCCATTTCTCTTATCACTTAGGATGCGAAGTCCAAGGATTTGGGGAGTTGTGAGCAAGGAATTGTGGACAAAGAACAAATATATATGAGAAAAATATTTTGGTCATCTGAATGATCAAAAATATATATTTTCCATAAATCACAATATTGCACTGCTGCTGGGGGCGAGGAGTGAGATCAGAGGAATGAACAATGAGCCTCACTCTGGCTGATGGATACAAAGGTTCTAGGGCTATACTGTGAATTGAGGGAAATGGTTCAAGTGTTGAATAAACAGCTGTAATGCACGGTGGGAAAAAGTCAAGAGGTTACCTCATTATAGCAGGTGAGACAGAGGTACCCAGGCCTTCAAAAGCAACCACCTCCTAACTATGCACATACCCTGTAAGGGGAGAGGAATATAGCTTGCAAGAGGCACAGAGCTGCCTTAGAGGAAACGTAGCTCAAGAACAGACCAAAAAGGGGTATTATTGACCTAAGGAAACCCATCACAAGCTTCAGTACAATGTAATTAGAGAACTAAGTAAAAAAATTTAGAAGTAACAATTAATAGAATAGACACTACTGAAAATTGAATTACTGACATAGAGGAGCTTCAAATAATCAGAGTGAATGCATATAAGAAATACAGAGAATAAAGCAATAAACAAAGCTAGAGATCCAGTTACTGGGGGCGTCCGGGGATAAGGATAAACTGGGAGATTGGGATTGACATATACACAGTACTATATATATAAAATAGGTAACGAATAAGGACCTACTGTAGAGCATAGGAAACTCTACTCAATGCTCTGTAATGGCCTATATAGGAAAAGAATCTAAAAAAGATTGGATATATGTATATGTACAACTGATTCACTTTGCTGTACACCTGAATCTAACACGACATTGTAAATCAACTATACTCCTTAAAAAAAAAGAAAAAAAAGCTAAGAGATCCAGAACATAGACCAAGGTCATTCAATAAGAATAATTTCTCCCCATGAAATAGATGGACCCCATCAGATGGTACAGAAGATGTATTTTAAATTATAATTCAAGAAGCATATCCCATAAATGAAGAAAAAACTGCATCTCCAAATTTAAAAACACATTTTTTTTTTCCTACTTAAGTCTGATAGAGAATACTCAAATCCAATGCGATGACTGAATCTCAGGATAGACGAATTCTTCAGGCATCCAGGCAGAAGAAGCAAATCATTTTTAAGAGGGGAGAAGTAAAGCAGGTGTTAGACTTCTCTGTAGCAGCATTTGGGATCCAGAGATAACGAAGCAAAATCCACAAACGTGGTAGCGTGAAGAATAATACCTGGGCGCCTGTTAGAAATGCAGAATCTCAGGCCCAATGTCAGGCCTTCAGAATCTGCATTTGTGACAAGTTCCCAGGTAATTTCGATTGCAGATTGAAGTCTGAGAATTAGTAATCTAAAAAGATCTCACAGAGAGAAGGTGCTGTCAGGAATATCCTATTGCAGTTAGTATGTCATTCTATTATAAGGTCGTATTTTCAAATATGAAATCACTTAGAGAAATAGCACCCAGGAGCCTTTCTGAAGGCTTGATAACAAAATTCAGATGTCTCAAAGAATTCAGGAACAAAGAAGCAAGAAGTGAAAGCCCGGTGTTAACTTTGAATCCATTTGAACAAAGAGCAAAACAACCACGAGAATTATGGTAAAGAACTGAGTTTCAATGCAGTAACCTGGATAATGTAAAAACAATATAATTCACAACAGGGAAAGTGGGAGGAAGAATACCCTATCTTGCATATCTTTCACAGCAGACAGGCTATAAAGACTTTCTAAATTTGAAGCATGTAATGTTTTAAAAAAGCATAATGACTCATATCTTAATGTTTTTAATGTTTACATCTGTGCTTTTTTTTTCTTTTAAATTAACCTAGGAGACATATTTTAGGAAATGAGGTTCCTTGTGGTAAAGAGACATGTGAAGTTCAACAGTTACCTCAATTTCACTTCCTTTTATTTTTCTTACACTAAATTCAACAAAATCTAATATTTTAATTACAATAACATTTATAGTTATCATCTTTACAAAAGTAATTTTATCTTTCTATCTACTCATCCATCATCAATATTTTCTCTTATCCTTATGCAGAAAAAAGTTGCATATGTGTTAGTGGTGTCTAGAATGTTGGTGAAGGTTGACAACACAAGTTTTAAAATGCTCATATATTTACATTTCTTTGTCGTCTAAATTACTTCAAAAGAGCATGAATAATTTTAAAAAAGTAATATAGCAAAACAAATATGAGAGGATATAAATAGTAATTAATTGTAGGTGGTGGAAATGAAGTTGATTACTTTTTCCTTTGGATTTTTATGTATATGTTACTTCAAAGAAAATTTTTAGCTAACCTTTACATTAGAGCATCAAAGACACTTTTGAGCTAAAGAAGATATTTGCTGATCCCTCGTACTTGGGCTTTAGTTCCTTTGCCTTAAGTGGAGTAAAGGTAGATGCCAATGACCAAAGTACATCTAAAGTAGAGTGCTTTAGAAAGAACTCTCTCTCACTATATGAGCTGGGACCCCCACAAGGGTACATTCTCGGGGTAAAGATAAACTACAACTGATCTCCCCAGGGCCCCAACTTTAGGGCTGCCCTGGCATAAAGGTTGCACTGGCATGTCATGGGGACAAAACTGCTATTCTTGCCACAGACCAGCCTCACGCAGATCTGCACCCTGGACATGCAGAGCCGGGATGGGCCAGGGAATCCCAAGCCTTGAAGTCAGTTTGAGGTGGTCCTCAGTTGGTAAAATACACTCAGGTATTTTGGCAGATGTGAATGGCAAATCTCTTTAGAAGGAGGCCACCGTCATTAGAGGCATTGGAGAATCCCCGCCAAGTTTTTCAAAGACAATGACCAGTATTCCATCAATGATACCGAGACACAAGGTAACAGGGACACATGAATGATGACCAGCAGAAACAGGAGACAACAGAAACAGCCCCACAAACAGCCAGATACAGATTATAAGACAAACATCCTCAGTGTTTAAAGGAATAAATGACAAGCTTGGAAAATATCTGCAGTCAGCAGGAAACTAAAAGCATGACCTTGCAGTTTTGAAAAAGAACCAAGTGGCCTGTCTCAAAATAAAAAATATATGTAATAGCTAGAATTAAAAGCTCAATAGGACTTTTAACCCTGGTGGTCCAGTGGTTAAGACTCTGCATTTCATTGCCGAGGGCCCGGGTTCAATCCCTGGTCAGGGAAGTAAGATCGCACAAGCTGCAAGGCAATAACAATTAAAAATAAACTAAAAGCTCAATAAATCTGTGAAGAAGCAGACAACACAAAGCAGAAGAATTAGTTAATGGGAAGATTGAAGTATTTACCCAGAATTTTAATACAGAGTAAAAAAAAATGTGGAAAATTACAGAATAGAGCTTAAGAGAGGCAGAGAATTCTAACATATGTTTGATTAGTTACAGAAGGAGAGGGAAGACACACAGGCCATATTTGAAGAGATAATGGCTGAGAATTATCCAGAACTAATGAGGTCACTAATCCATAGACTTAAGTGGCTCAGTACATCCCAAGAAGGGAAAATAAGAAGCGAAATATACTCATATGCATTTGAGTGTGTAAACCACAAGGCAGCTGGGGTAGTCATATTGATATAAAAAAATGTACATGTTAAGATAAAAAGTGTTACTAGGGATAAAGTGGACCACCTCATAAGGATAACACATTTAATAAAAGAAAGGTAACCATTTTACATTTTGTGTACACCTAATAACACAGCCTAAAGATATATATGGAAGAATGAAGAACCACAGAAGAAAGAAAAAGATCCACAGGTCACATTGTGGGACCAAAAAATACCCACTTTTAGTAACTGATGCAACAAAAAAATTAAAATGTCAGGACAGATAGAAGATTTAAACAACATGATGAACAAAACTTGAACTAACAGACACTTGCAGAACAGTACTCGAAACAACCGTGGGATGTGCATCCCTTTCAAGAGTATAGCACTCCGTCAGAGTGCTGATATTTGCGTTTCAGCAGGCAGCTAACTGGGTTTTCCTCAAACTGCAGACTCTCGGCCCTGTGTTAGGTGGTGCCTTGGCCCTCAGGCCATACTGACACAATCTGCTCATGCGTGATCCCAGGCTGAGCCCCGGACGTGGCAGGTGTTCACACAGACTGTGGGGTCCTGCATCTCTCATCCTCTCCTTTCTGGGATTCCCTCCCCACTCTCTGAAAGCTCTGATTGCCCTGAGTCCCTTCCCTGGTTCACCTGACCAGAAAGAGGAGGAAACTTCTATTAGCATTTCAGCCTTCCTGTACTTCCAATGGGACTGCCTATGCCCTCAGGGTAAAGCGACAAACAAACAAACAAACAAACAAATGGGAGCCTTCCATCGAGCCGTACTCTCCCTCCAAGTATTGACTCTCTTCCAAAATCCGCCTGCTTTGGCTTCTTGACGTTTTTTTGTATTTTGCTCAGAGTTTATCGAAAGGAAGTCAGGGTGGGCTGTTAACTCCACCATGTTGAGAGCAGAAATTCCCTGGAGGGGAACTTTGGTGTGTTAGTTTTACATAAGTTTATGTAGGCTGGATTCCTCAAGTATCATTCGACATCGGACCTTATCCTATCACGGACTCTTGCACACACTCACTAATTGAATCCAGTAGAATCCCTGCCAGTTTGGGCCGCTGTTCTCAGTGAGTACCTGTTCGTGATTGGAGGTCCTCCTGCTACCAAGGTCATTAGATGCTACATTGCTTCCCTTGCTTCATCCCACACGGATGGTGATTCCATCTGAATCTCGCAGGTTTCTGCGACGTAACACCCAGCGTAGGACTGCTGTAACAAATGACCACAAACTGGCTTCAAAACAACAGAATTTATTCCCTCATGGCTCTGGAAGCCATAAATCTGAAATCGAGGTATTGTTAGGGCCCTGCTCTTACCGAAGGCTTCCTTGCTTCTTCTTCACTTCTGATGGTTGCTGGAAATCCTTGGCATTCCTTGGTTTACAGATAGCTGCATCACTCCACGCTCTGCCTCTGTCATCATATGGCCTTCTCCCTGTGTGTCTTCCGTGGGCCCCAACTTCCCGCGCTTTACGAGGATGCCACTCATGGGCTTCTGGCCCCACGTTAATCCAACAGGACCTCGTCTTAGCTTGACTGCATCTGCCAGGACCCCGTTTTCAAAGAGGTCCACTTCACAGGGGTGAGGACCTGAACGTATCTTTTGGGGAACACAATTCAACCCACAGTAGGTGATCTGCCCCCAGTGGATCCTACTGGGAGTAGAAAGAGTGCGGATAATTTGTAATCTAGTTTTTTTTAGAGAGGTCATCCGTGGATCTTGGGTCTGCTTTTCTAGTTTTTTTTTTTTTGGTCAGGAAATTTAGAGAGATTCCAAAAAGGTGAAAATGTCAGATATCGAAGTAAGAGAGGGAGTTGCATGAGTTTTGTAAGTGGGAGGAGGGGTGTTGTTACAAGAGGACAAGTGATAAAGAACAAGATGGCAGGACTATAAACAGTTTCCCTTCAGCATTAAGTATCACCCAAGACACGAATTACAGTCCTACTTAAAACAGGCTAGAAAATGCCTATTTTAAAATTAATGAAAGATTGAGATGAAAACATTTAAAATATATATCTTGGGATCCAAATTTCTAAATTAGGGTATTTATTTCATACATAGTAAAAATACTCTAAAGGTACAGAATTAAGTGACTTGTGTAACACCACATAGACAGTAAATAGTTAGAATCCAACCCACTGCGTTCTTCTATGAATGAAATAGTAAGTTTCACTTACTTTACATTTGTTTCTTTTAAAAATGGGAAACCACTAAAACAACACCGAAAATTTGAAAAAAGGGGAAAAACCATCCTAGCTCCCCTACTCTCCTAAGACCAAAAATATTTTCTTTTTTTGCCTATCACCTTCCAGTCCTTTTCCACGTGCACCAATATTTTTACATATTTGCGAGAAATCAGTTAACCTTTAAATAAAAATAAGTAAACAACAGAAAGCATGTATAATTAAGGAATTCAGTTACAAGAAAATTAACTGCCTTGCAGTTTCACTTAAAATTAAATCCATAATACCCAGGGGAATTTTCAAAGTCTTGTCCGTTGCTTCTTGGAATCATTCTTCAGGACCTGCTGATACTGGTCTTCCAACTGTTCAGCCTCATAAAAGCACATTATGTGATTAAATATGAAGGCTCCAGTACACCTGCCCAAGCCAACAATTAGGCTGCCATTATTACCAGCCATTTCATTAATCTCAATGAGTTTAGGGTGTAACGATTACAAATTGAATAAATAATTTCAGTGACTAACCATGATTCACGACACATAGATTACCATCAAACTCTGCATGCACTTGATGCAAAAGATGATCCTCAACTCAGAAACCAAGGCCCTGAAATGAAGTCACCCAGAGACGCAGCACAGAGGCAGGTGTGCAATAGGAGTTACGAATGAGCTTTGACTTTGGAACAAATGGGGTTCGGGTCTTGAGACCTCTTCTTGCTGGCTGGTGAAGGTGCTTGAACCTCCCTAAGTGTCAGCTTTGTTATCCTTAAGTGGAGAAAATACAACTTAATTCATAGGTTCTCGAGAACGTTACCAGAGCAGAACAATATGCCTGACACTTGGGCCTTCAGTTACTGAATTACTCAACTGAATGTTGATTGAATATTGAATTATTCAATTGTTGAATAAACAGTCAAGAGTAACAGGTACTACAGAGATGCCATTTTATTTTTTAATAAATTTATTTATTTATTTATGTTTGGCTGCGACGGGTCTTCGTTGCTGTGTGCCGGCTTTCTCTAGTTGCGGCGAGTGGGGGCAACTCTTCGCTGTGGTGCGCGGGCTTCTCATTGCGGTGGCTTCTCTTGTTGCGGAGCACGGGCTCTAGGCACGCGGGGTTCAGTAGTTGTGGCTCGCGGGCTCTGGAGCGCAGCCTCAGTAGTTGTGGTGCACGGGCTTAGTTGCTCCGCTGCACGTGGGGTCTTCCCGGACCAGAGCTCGAACCCGTGTTCCCTGCACTGGCGGGTGGATTCTTAACCACTGCGCCACCAGGCAAGTCCCCTAGAGATACCATTTTATAAAGCATGCCGCTCACCCAACTGGTTCGACTCTGGTCACTGGAATCTTGATTGTAATCACTGCTCTGGTCTGCCTGATTGAGGTGTTTACCTTTAAAAATACTCAGCGGGGCACTTTCTACCCACGACTTTATCACGATAATAGGAATAAGTAGTTATAGATTAAAAACTCAAAACATGAAATAAACTTTATATAGTTTACTAAGATAAATATATAAATTGTGTATATATACACAATTAACACGTAGTCATAAGCATAGTACATCCAGAACTTACTTCCCAGGTTAAACTTCAGGCCGAAGAGGGATATGTTTTGATCTGGTACCAAACTTCCTCTTCTTTTCTTGTCCGGGCTCTGGTCCTGTTCTGTCTGTTTACACTGATCTATGACAGATCCGTCACGTCTTTGCTCCAGGAATGGGGATCTCAGACTACAATTACTCCAAGCTGACGCACAGTCTTGACTGATGGCATTTATTTTTTGGTACTGTTCTCCAAACCTCCAGACTAGGTTCATACTCTTCAGAAATGCCTACTCTTCCCAGCTGTCTGCGGCAGCTGCCCTTGGCCTTGGATGTGATAATTTGTCCAGGTGGAAGGTGACATCCAGGAAGGCTTCATAGAGGCTATTCCATTTCAGCGGAATCTTTTTAAAAAATTTTCTTTTGCTATTTAAAATAAGTTTTTATATTAATTTTTACTGGAGTGCGGTTGCTTTACAATGTTGTGTTAGCCTCCACCGCACAACAAAATGAATCAGCCAGACACGGAGAGATTTCCCCTCCCTTTTGGACGTCCGTCCCATTAAGGTCACCACAGTGCATTAGGTAGAGTTCCCTGTGCTATGCAGTGCGTTCCCATCAGTTGTCTACTTTATACTCAGTATCAATAGTGTATGTGTGTCAATCCCAGTCTCCTAATTCCGCCCACCCCACCACCTTCCCCTTTGGCATCCATACACGTGTTCTCTACCATTTCAACGGAATCTTGAAACATGCCAGGTGGAGCAGGCGGGGCTCGGAGGGCATTCCAGGAGCAAGGAAAAGCCTCAAAGGTGTGTTGAGAACACACCTTGCTCTCACCCGTCTGCTTAGCAGGAAGGGCTGTCTGGAGGGCAGTGCGACAGGTAAGTGGGGGCAGGTGAGCCATTTTCCGAGGAGCCTCACCCACCACGCTCAAGAGCAAGTGTTCCAGCCGGCGGGGGAAGGTGTGCAGTGACGAGGAGCCGCTGGTAGAGCGGTGGCTTAACGTTGCAATTCCCGCTCTGTTTGCTTTGCAGCAGCTACACAGATAACGGAGTGAAACCGACTGAAACCGACTGGGAAGGAGGAACGTCTTAAGTATTCGCCCTTCACTGCCCGCAACGTCCTCCTCAACACACGGCAATCCTTCATGCTCTACCACCTGCCCCTCTCGGCCGCATCCCTGCATCCTGCCCCTCTCGGCCGCATCCCTGCATCCTGCCCCTCTCGGCCGCATCCCTGCACCCTGTTATCTCTATTGCATCCGTGCATTCTTCTCTTTACCGCAGGCCTCTCACTCTGCTGTTCCGATTTATTTACACGCATGTGTCCTCTACGAGATCATAAGCTTCTCTCTTCCCCGCCCCCCCACAGCTGAAAGGTTTTATTAATCCATTCTTTGAAAAGGCAGCCAAACCCACTGAAGACCTAGCAAATGAGAGGATGTTAACCTATTCAGCGGGTTGCACGTTTAGGGTTCTGGCTGGAATTTCACGCTCACGTTAGGGGCTTGGCTCGTGGCTGCAATTTACACTGTTCATCGGTACGACTGCTGAAGCGCTCAGGAGACTGACGGTAGCTTCTCAAGGGCAGGGGCAGCTCCGCACTTACTTTCCTGTGCCCGCTATTCGGCCCCATGCCTCGAGGCAAGCGAGTAGTGGATACAGCCATCATCCCATTCCTTCAGTCTTCATGGTGTGCCTGCTACGTGCCTCCTAGGAAAACCGCTAAAAGCACTGAGTGCAGGACGGTGAACAAGTCAGAAGACTCCCCGCCCTCGTGGAGTCTGCGAAAGAATTCTGAGAGACACGCAACAATCCAGGAAGTGAGTCAATAAATAAATGGGCAAAACGTTAGTATGTCAGATAGCGATAAAGGCGATGGTAAAAAATAAATCAGAGGAGATGAACTAGGGTGTGATTTGAAATAGGGCGGCCAGAGAAGCCTTCACTGTGAAGCGGATCTTAGAACGCAGACTTGGGCAATGAGGGAGGAGGCCGGGGGGACACCTGAGCGGGGCGGGGGGGGCTGTAGGCACACGGACTTCCAGCAAGGCCCTGGCTCAGGACAGGCCGCGTGTTCAAGGCGCAGCAGAGGCCGGCGGGGCGGCAGCAGCGAAGGGACGGTCAGAGAGGCCAGCCGGGGCGGCCCTTAAAGGCCACGCTGAGGCCGCTGCAGGGACTCTGGCTTTTCCTCTGAGGGGAGCGAGGAGCCGCTGCAGGATTCCGAGCAGGCGCTAGGCACGACTGGACTTGCTAAGGGACCAGGGCGGCTTTAGCAGGTTGACGACGGACACGTACTTTGGGGCGACAGAGAAGGTAGCCGGGACCCGTGTGGTATCAGTGGGTGCGCAAAGGAGGGCTGCGTGCCGTCTGAAGGTGGTTTTCTTCGACTGGATTTGCGAACGGGGGACCGGGGTAAGGAGAGCGCGAGCAGAGAGCGAAGGATCCTCCGGGGGTTTGGCGTGTGGACTTGCTGTTTACAGAGACACGCTGGGTAACAATCTAATTCTCGGTCCAAATTATGACACTTCTGAGAGAGAAAGGGATGCTATGTATTTGGGAAAGCATGTAAACTTGGATTATCTCGGAGACTCTGTTCACCCTAGAGCAGTGGTTCTCAATCAGGGGTGAGCTGGCCCCCAAAAGGGGCATTTGGCAGTGCTGGAAGACACGCTTGGTTGTCACAACAAGCAGGCCGCTGCCAGCACCCAGCGGCAAGAGGTCAGGGATGCACAGGACAGCACCCCAGGCCAAAGAACTACCTGGTCCAAAATGTCAATAGTGCCGGGGTAGAGAAACCCTGCCCTAGAGGTGGAGAAGGCCAGGTCTGCTGATGCGAATTGAGATTGAAGATCAGTGCAATCGAAGAGATAAACTATGAGGGTGCTTATTTCTTCAGTCGTTCATCATTTCTATCCAGCCTACTTCTACAAAGTATATAAGGTCCTTTACCAAAAAAAAAAAAACCAACAAAAAAGCAGGCATATACCCTTGAACACAGCAGTGTATTGAGAAATTACACAACTGAAAGAGTCTACAGAACTCATTAGCCTTAGCATTAAAGAAGGTTTGAAAAACAGCACAAAGAAATCAACGCCATCAATTACTATTACGATCAGGGTTTTACTGGGACCCTCACCCACTCCCCGGCTACCCTTTCCTTTACCCAAGGCTCAGTTCAGCTACAGCATCATTGTTGGCTTCTTGGATTTCCAACGTAGACATATAAGGAGAGGAAGTTTGAACGCAACCTTAAGATAAATGATCGCCGTGATCACCGCCCATGTGAATACGGTTCGCGGACACTGATTTTACCAGCAAAGTTCCTCCTGTTCGCAGCACAGACGGGTAAATCTCTCAGGAAGATGATCACGGGACACAGCCAGGTTCGTTCTCATCCTCACTCCATCTTCCCTCCAAAGATGAATGAATGAACGAAAACACCATTAAAACGAGTGGCCGACTGCCAGATCTCTGTAGCCATCCTTCCTCCCCTTCATCTGTTTGGACCATCTGTGAAGTTATAACGAAAACTTCGCACTAGCTGACCTAAAAGCATTCTTTTAGTCCCAGTTTCGGTTCTTGCATTTTTATTCTCCCCTTCTTTTTGCCGGTTACATGTAGTCACAGAACGAGGTGACTCCGACAGTTCGATATATCTGAATAAGCCTGCTGGCTTCTGAGCAGCCAGAAACGAAGAGTAGCATCCCGACCATTAAGCTAATGAAAGAAATGAAAACTTTCAAACCAGCCCTCATTCTCTGCACTCAGGTCTAACAGCCAAGGGTTTCGGATCTCAAACCCTCTCCCGTCTCATCTTCCTCTGTGATCTTATAATGGGGCCCCAAGCTTTAGCAAAAGGGGCAAAAGCACATTTCTGCCTAAAATGCTGAGACCACAGTGTTTTGTTTCTGGCGGCAATTGTATCAGGGCTTAGTTCTGTACCAGCCCCTTTCTCCTGGTGGCTTATATGCAGGCACACGGAGCATTGACAGCTATTGTATAATGTGACCAGTGGGCAAGGGTTTGTGCGTACACATTTGAGAACTCTACCCTCAGTCTGGAATGTGACAGAAACAAGTTGAAGCAGGACTGTGCCCCCGAAGACAGGGGCACGTGAGGGGGGGCACATGGAGGCCGTCAGCAACCAGTCTCTGTGTTCTGGTCACTCAGGTGAGATGTCGCGAAAAGGCAGGAAAGCTGAAAAGGATCTGTGTTTCTTGCCGTCTGTGGATTTCCACATTTGATTATCTGTCAGGTAGTTATGAACGTGTTAAACACAAACACTGTTTCTACCTACGTCATGAGGGAACCAGCTTGCCCATAAGGCACCCTTGGTGCCTTGGAGAATAAGCAAACCCACGTAAACATTCAAGGAAAAAACAGACAAGCAAAGATACAAGCCTGCCTTTGAACTTTAGAGACTCCTGTCTGGCTGCCACAGGCTCGGAGGCCACAGTCACGGGCAGAATCACATGAGGGGGTCCAAAGAGGTGGCACTTCTACTCTCAGCCCTACACGTCTCCACACAAGTACAACAGAACAAGCAGCCCGGCTAGGAGGTGCCGGAAGGATTAATACATTGTCCTTACTTGACCTTTTCCTCACTTCCACTTGAAGAGAACAGGTGGTTCAGTGCAGCGACACAGAGATTCAAGACCCGATCCAGAAACCTAGGCTGAGGATCCTCACAGATCAGTTGGATACCTGTTTTCTCGAGAACAAAAGACACTCCTGTTCAGAATGATGCCAAGCCCTTCCTCTGTCTCCCCCAGCACGCACTGTTAGTCACTGCTTGTCAACGCTCGTTAAGAACTGCCTGCATCCGCTTTCTGGATCTGGGAATAAAGTAGATGCACGGCGGGCATACTTCCTGGGGCTCCTGTGCGCGAACCCAGCACACTTCACCACCTCAACGGGACAGCATGAAAATAATTTTTTTTTTTTTTTTTTGGCACTTGTAAAATCCAAGAGCGCTCACAGCCTTCAGGGAAATTGGTCTTTGTTCTTGGAGTCTCACAAGTGCACTGCATAAATTGCCCATTCCAAGGAAGAGGGAAATAGAATGAAGAGGGCGCACATACAGTCTCTTGGAAAGTGATTTCGCATTACTTGTTATTCTGCTTCCAAAGCATATTATACAAAAGTGACTGAAGAGACAACTGGAACAGCATCCACCACAGCTCAGCTCTTCATCTCCCTTAAGACTTACTTTAAAAATACTGCCTTTTAAGATACAAGACTCAATTCATTTTTTGGAAGGTGCTCTGATATAGATGTTTGCTCAGCTCTTGCTGCAGAAACTATTTTCTTTGAAAGAATCTCAGTCACTGTGAACATGGGATCTTAAAAATACTTTATTTTCTTCACTTTCTATCTACTCAAAAGCAGCACTGACCATAAATGGCTAAAATAATTCACCCGTATCAATGAAAGTTAAAAGGTTAAATGTATACTCTCTTAGTAAGGTCAAAAATTTAGCTTTATGATTCATAATACCTGGAGAAAATAGTAATAATATTATGGAAAGAAAGCAATAGCACATCCTACTTACAGGTCAGACTTTTAAATTTTTCTGAACTCTGAAAAATTCAATATAATCCTAGGTATCCTTTTGAAATTCTGCAAATTCTTACAGGATGATTTTCATGTCTGGACCTCTCTTAACACTGATAAAGGAAGAATATGCACTTATTTTCTATGTTCGTTTTTTTAATTCACTATGATGGAAAAGAAAATATTTTAGCTAATAAAAAAATTAACTTGTCTTTGTTTTCTGGTTCTTTTCTTTTACCCCTGCCTAATTCCAAACTATCCACATGGATCACTTTGGATAGGTAGTATTGAACAGTTATTTTAAACATAGACTCAACTAATAAATGAGAATTAAAATAGACTCAATAAATGAGAATTTCTCCATTTTAAAATTATAAAATATCTCCAATACATGCTTAAACTCCTCTACTATTTAGTTATTAGGTAACTAGGCCACCGCAGAAAATGTATTTTGGTGGTTTAAAAAATATGCCTAAGGTAAATTTTAAAATTGAGCTAATTAGTTAATTAGTAGAAAGGTAGCAACCAGTAGTAACGGTCACAAGAAAAACGTTAGTACAAAAGCAATGAATATGAAATACGCAGATGGAATAAATAAAATGGAAGGACTTAGAAGAGTAAGGTCCTAATGCGTTCAAATGATTGGAAAGAACCAAAATGTTATCAGTCTATTTCTTTCATAAGGAAAACCATATCATAAAAGCTGATCCCTGAAGTCTGACAACCATTTCCACCTCTCATTAACTACCACTCTGCCCCCTGCCGTTTGCTTTACAAGGCTGTGACACGCTATGGTCAAAAGCCTACATCATTCATGCCCTAGCTATTCAGCCGTCCTTCGATCCGGTCCACACAGTGGAGTGGAATTGCTTTCTCCAGATGGTCTCCATTCCTCTTCACAAGCATCCAACAGAGTTCTGATTTGCCACAATAAGAAAATATGTCTCCCCCCTTCTCTTTCATTAAACTAAGCACTTCTGTTCCTATGTCCTTAGGTCGGTGGAAACATTCCTCTAAGATCATAGCTTTCTTATCTCCTGTCTTAAAAGGTTTTTTTTATTACCATTCGGCAGGACACATGTTCTTACATCTCAGTGTTCTTCTGTTTCAACTACAGTATCTTCATCCTCAAGAAAGGGACCAATGCTTGGAAATGTAATAGCCATAATAGGAAGAAAAGCTCCAGTAGCTAATAGCCACTGAGCATATATCATGGATCAGATACTCTTCTTAGAGCTTTTTTTTTTCTTTTTTTTTTCCTTTCTTTCTTTTTTTTTTTATTGCGGTACGCGGGCCTCTCACCGCTGCGGCCTCTCCCGTCGCGGAGCACAGGCTCCGGACGCGCAGGCTCAGCGGCCCCGGGTCCCGGGCCCGGCCGCTCCGCGGCACGTGGGATCTTCCCGGACCGGGGCACGAACCCGTGCTCCCCTGCATCGGCCGGCGGACTCTCAACCACTGCGCCAGCAGGGAAGCCCTCTTCTTAGAGCTTTAAGTGTATTAATTCAGTTAGTCTTCTCAACGGCCCCATGAGGTAGGTACTACTATCATTGCCTTTGTACGGGTAGGAAACTGAGGCATAGAAAAGTGATCTGTTTAGCCTGTCACAGAACTAGTAATTGGTAACTAGTAATTAGTAACAAGTCACAGAACTAGTAACTACAGCTGGGAGTCCAACCCAGGCAGGCTGGCTCCAGTCTGTGGCCAAACTATGTCGGTATGGCATAGTCAAGTTACACCTACGAACAACTAAAAGAAGATAATGGAAACTGGAACTGATCATAGAAGCAAGGACTAGAGTTGTCAATTTATCTCCTTCTATGGAATAGTGTACAGAAAAATATATATTCCAGTGGTATATTCTCGGCATTTGACACTTTACTATTTCTACCAAAGTCTTCAGAACGTAAAACTGGGGTCCAAAATTCACATTTACTTGAATGTTTATTGCACCTAATTCTTCACAATATTTAGAGCCTAAATCACAACGAACGGTATCCCATCAGCTGAACTGTCTGTAAGTCCTCAATCAGCAACTGTTCAGTTGAATGAAAATGATGTCGATTATAAGTGAGATAACAAGAGAGGCTTATATACTTTTCCATCATATATACCTGAAGTAATTTATTTAATCTAAAATTGATGACTTTGCTTTTTCTGTGTATTAATTTAGTGTTTGAGGTATAAGTTATAAATAGATCAAATACACTCCAAATTATCCGATTCCCTTTCATTTTTCTCAGAGTCTGACCATATTTACTAATTCTCATGAAATACTTATATTGTAATATAACATGTGAACATTCTGAATCTTTCTATCTCTTCCAAACTGAACTGGTTTCAAGAGAACACTTGAATTTAAGAAACAGTCATCGTATTTGACTCTTCTATTAACATAACTTTTAAAAACAGGTAGGATAGGTATTAATTTACTTACTCAAATTCCCTTCCCAATTTAAACGTGAATGGCTGAGAAAAGAGCTAGCAGGAATCCTTAGAATATTTTGTTTTTAATGTAATATCTGTTGATACACTATCAAAAATGGGTATGGGACAGAACACATGAAACATAGAATGAGAAGGACACTTGAATGGTATCACTGGTCAGTAAATTCCATATTTCAGAGTCATCATTGCCCTTGAAAAATAGTCCATGGCTACTGTTATAAAAAGACTTGAACCTGAAATAATTAAACAACTTTATAGAGCACAAGCTTTATGTATCTGAGTTGGGAGGTGTATTAATATGCCGGAACATCCAAATAAGTGTAATCTTGTTTTAATCATATTTTGGAAACCTTTGCTTCTCTGATACTTAATTTTAAATATTACAGCGAAAATAGCTAGTAATGGTTTCAGTTTCACCTTGGTATTGCTCCCAGGTCAACATCATATAAATTAGGTCACTTAAAACTGTGACAATGAGGGTACTTAGTCTGCAAACTAACACAGTGCCTTCAGCTCAGCAAACTAAAATCTGAATTGACTTGACTCCTCCAGTGTTGAGGAAAAAAGAAACAGGCATTAACATACACAGGAATGCACAGAGCAATGCAGTTTACATTCGAGGTGCCTTTTCACTCACGTCCTGTGAGTTATAATTTTTTTTTATCCTAGCTTAGTAGTTAAATGTCATAAGCATGTGTAGAAGTGTTCTGCTTCCTTTCCTGATTATACCTGCAACATCACAAACAAACACATATTATGGACGTACTTCAGCTTCCCTAACTTCAAACTGAGAGGTGCTTTGCTTTGCTACCTCATTAAGGTAAGAACTAAAATTATGATGTAGCATATGCTCTATTTTACACAAAATTAATGAGTCATTAAAAGCTAAGAGCCAAGCATTATATTTTTCACAAAGCACTATGTGGGTATTAAAAAAAAAATCACTGAAATGTCTGTTGAAACCCTACAGAATGAGTTTCCTAAATCATGGGTCTCCTGGAAATACGTTTAAGAAAATTGTACACAAAATCTCCTAAATTTTTCTTTGAGGTTTCCACAGCATTCCAAAACTCACTCACACTGCCAGATGGTGTGACCATAATCCACAGTTTCTTCACGTACAGTAGCATCCGATTTGGCAACATGTCCCCAACACGTTTAATAAATGCATTTTGATATTTATTTGGATTAAAAAAAAACAAACAAACAGCAACAAAAGGAGAAATAAGGCCCTGTGAAATGGAAACCTCTAGCCTTTAGCGAATGAGCAGGTTTGGGGGTTCACTTCAATTCCCATCTAGGTAAATTCCCAGTAGGTAAGGGTGCTGGAAAGAGCTCTAGAATAATTTCCAAAGACTTCCAGCGGCAGTAGGCCAGCGTCTAATGTATCTCTGCTGTTTCACTCCTTATGCTGTAGGAAACAAAGTTACGGACAGGTTTGAGGCATGTAACTCGCGCCGGTGCCCGATCCATAAAACACCACCAGGTGTTCATTATAGCCTCAAATAGCTAATTTCTAATATAATACAATTTCATAATACTTATACTTTGCAGTTATGCAATATATTAATTTAAAGAATACATTGAACCCACTGTTTTTAGGAGTTTGGCCGACAAAGAAAATGATTAGTCTACCCATCTCAAAAAGAGAGTAAATATGAAAAATAGGTAGTATTTTCCATGATTCTGCCACAGGCTGTTACTGATATAACAATCCCTTTGGACACTAATCCAAATGGAATAAGTTAAGAACAAGCTGATTTATTATATTGACTATAATTATTTCTACACCACTGTAGTTCAGACAGTTTCTTAATCTTCTGTGGACTTCTGAACTTTTTCTATAACTTGCATATATCACCCATCTAAAATATTTCCCAGAATATTTTATAGTTTTTTAAAGCAGTGCAGCAGGTCAGTTTGACCTGAATTATTCAGGCCTGTGACTGAAGCCCAGAACCATCTATTAATATCAATGTAAACAGATCAAGGAGACTTGAAGGGCACAACACTGCCTCATATCAGTGTTTCTAACTCATCCTCAAATAGTCCAGCATTTACCGAATTTTCAGTGTATCAGCTAAGGTGCAGCGTGTAAAGGGATATACTGATTTACTAGGGACTTCGTAGGTCCTGAACTGTGCTTGTCCCGTTAATAACGCATACAAAATGAGGCAAGATGTTACCAGACTACGTATCTAGGGCCTTTATTAAAAGTCACTTAGCTTAAGACAAGACTGGACCGCTTAAAGGAAGAAACTAGGGACCAGAGGACAAGCTTTTACATCCGCAGCCAGGACGGTCTTAAATCACGTTCTTGCACCTTGGCCAAAGGAAGCAACAACGTGAGGTGATCAGGGTAAACTGAGAGGTTGGGACAATGCATTTCACAGTATCATTGTAAGGATAAAATGATGTAGAGAGGACGGAAAAGAGCCTGTAAACCTTAATATATTACAAAAATGTTATTAAAATTAGCCACAGGACTTTAAGCTTCTCAGACCAGGGATCATACTTTGTCCACTTTCTTTTCTTTCTTTTTATAAAATTTTTAAAAATTACTTTTGCATGTTTTTTACTTATTTATTTTTATTTTTTGGCCACGCCACACGGCATGTGGGATCTTAGTGTCTGGACCAGAGCCCCCTGCAGTGCAAGCGCAGAGTCTTAACCACTGGACCGCCAGGGAGGCCCCACTTTGTCCCTTTTCTTCACCCATACCATACCTGTCATAACTGTAGGCCTTAATAAAAGTCTATTACTTCTTGGGTTTCCCTGGTGGCGCAGTGGTTGAGAGTCCGTCTGCCGCTGCAGGGGACACGGGTTCGTGTCCCGGTCTGGGAGGATCCCACGTGCCGCGGAGCGGCTGGGCCCGTGAGCCATGGCCGCAAAAAAAAAAAAAAAAGTCTATTACTTCTTAAAATGAGGCATGATAAACTGGGGTGCTTCCCTCTTCTGTTTTCTTTTGGTCCTGGGGATAAAAAGATTTGTGAGGTGTGTGTGTTTTATAGCTGGCATTGCGTGTATTTTATATTTTGATTTTTCCTAATCCTTCTCTAGTACGTAGACCTAGTATTTAATAATGTTAGGACTTGAACATTCTGAGAGATACGTAGGGAAAGCAAAATAGGTGGAAAGTCAGATACATGCAAAGAAAACTGAGAGCTAATTTTTTCTTATGTTACAGGATTCATAATTCTTACAATAAATGTTCAATTTAATCAATCTACCAAGAAATATTTATAACAGCCTTGCTATGCACCCACTGCTATGCACCCACCCACTTGCTATGCACCCAAAACGATATAGGATTTCTGGGGTATACGAGGGTATTCTCAAGAATTTTGCAGAAAAATTATGGAGTTAAGACTTGTATTAGAAACAGTTAAGCACAGGGTGATTCCAAACGAACTGAATGCCAACAAAAATGCACTAATCAGTACCTGGGGTTTATAGGAATATGTAGAAAAGACCAATTTGAAAAGCTGGGTCTGCACACTTATTCTGTAAAGGGACGGACAGTCGCTGTTGCAATATTTAATTCTGACGTAGTATAAAAGCAGCCATACATAATACATATGAGAATGTGTGTAGCTGTGTTGCAATAAAACTTTATTTACAAAAACAGCAGACCAATGGATTTGGAGCAGGGGCCATAATCTGACAACCCCTATTGTAAAGAAATTCTCCCAGGTGTCTCTATAATAAATGTTCCATACCCCTTTCATGTCACTAGGGCATGCATCAATCACCTTTGACCCCTTTGTACTACATCACCTTTGACAAGTCAAATAGCAGCCGCAACAGGATTCTCATTTCTTTAAGGTTAAAACAATGAGGGTGCCGTACAAACACGAAGTGCTTGGAGATATTCTCTCTGGAAGAAGGTGCAAAGTGAGATATCTGGGGATCTGGGTGGCCAAAAGGTCCAATTCTTTTTGAATCTTCAGACTTTCAGAAGCCAGATGAGGCAGGACCAGAGAAGAAAATGAGTGAGTGTCGTATGAGAGAAAAAAACCACATAGGCACACACAGACACATACACATACACGTGTGTGTGTGTGTGTGTGTGTGTGTGTGTGTGTGTGTGTGTGTGTGTGTATGGAAAAAGAGATTGACTGATTTGTTTACGGTAGAAGGCGGAGGAAAGTATACAATTGGCACTCCATATCGATGGGTTCCGCCCACATCCTCAGGTTCAACCAACCTCAGATGGGAAATATATATTTTTTAATTCCAGAAAGTTCCAAAAAGCAAAACTTGAATTTGCCACACACCCCAGCAATTATTTACATAACATTTACATTGTATTTACAACCGTTTACATAGCAATTACACTGTATGAGGTATTGTAAGTCATCTGGAGACCATTTAAAGTATATGGGAGGATGTGCATAGCGCCATTTTATATAAGGGACTTGAGCATCAGAGGATTTGGGTGTCTGTGGGGAAGTGGGGCAGGGGAGGGGGTCCTGGAACCAATCCCTGGCAGCTGTATGCATAAGTGAGATTAGACAGTATTCCAATTTCCTCTCTTGATTTAGCAGGATTTGAAATCTTTTTTTCTTCCCTGTATTACTTATATCTAATGATCTAAAGTAGTTACTACTTGCCAGTGCTTTAATGCACCATCCAGATAATCACTAACACCGTTATTGGGTTAATGCTAGGCTGGAATAATTTCTAATCTTGCTTCCCTAGAACCTACACTTCTTTGTCAGTCAGCCCATGCTAATAGGTCTGGCCAAGAGTCAACACTGCTTGGGGCAAAGGTTGAAGCAGCTTCCCACTGGGGCTCTATATGCCCCTTCATTGCTCAGAAACAGTGAACATTCATATTCCTTATTTTTTATTCAGTGAGAATGCAGTCCAATAAGGATGCTGGATAGTTGGTTGGCATTTCCATAAGATATATCAGACACTATTAATTTTTAAATTTTTATAGATGTATAGTAAATTTACAATGTTGTGTTAGTTTCAGGTGTAAAGCAAAGTCAATCAGATATATATATATATATATATATATATATATATATATATATATACCCAATTTCTTTTTTTTTTAAGATTCTTTTCCTGTATAGGCCATTGCAGAGTACTGAGTGGACCTCCCTGTGCTCTACAGCAGGTCCTTATTAGTTATCTAGTTTACATATAGTAGACTCTATTAATTTTAAACGTTATTCATATGATTTGAAAATCTAAAATCTTAACAGGAGTCTTAGTAAAGTATTAGCCCAAACAGTCTTTAGCTAATTAGATATCATAGTTAAAGAAAAATTCTTCCTCCTAGCAAATCGCTATATGCCAGTATTTCTTTAACTTTCAACAAAGAACTCTAAGATAAGCTAATTAACCTGTTCTAGATGAACTCATTCATCAGTAAGAAATCTATCCATCAGATAAACAGGTATTGACTGAGCACATATCATGTGCAGGACATATAGTAGACCTGGGGCTACAGGATGAAGATGAAACTGTCCTGCCCAAGCTTAGATTCAAGGGCCAAACACAGATGAGCAAAGGGGGTCTACTCAAGGGGAGTGGGTTAGGAATGTGCAGGGAACAAGAGACTTAGCAGAAGAGGTAAGATTGGTACTCAAGTAATAGTACTACAAGTTATATTGGACATACGGCTCATAAGAGTAAACAGATGCCTTCAGAACTTAAGGGGAGGGATGCTCTTTGACAAGACAGGAGGATGTGATCAAAGACAACTTCATGGCAGAGATGACCTGGAACCTTCGAGAGGTAGAATTTGGAGAAACGAAGCCTCAGGCGGCGACCAGAGAAGGGTGAAGAGAGAGAACAGCACAAGTTAACAAACAGAAATGGTAACGTGTAAACTCATGTCTCCAGTAAGATAAGTCATCCTGTTTTGACCAGACTGTTTAAACAAATGAAGTGTAGAGTAGAGGAGAGAAAGAGAGAGAGAGAGACAGAGAGAAAGAGAAGGCTGAACAGGTATGGCTGTGCCATATTGGGGAGGACAACGGAAGCCAAGCTGAATCTATTTTGGGATTTCTAGAATTTCTGCCAGTAGACATAATTCACTGTGATATTTTGATACGGTAAAAAAAAATGTACTTAAAGATACTGTAGGGCTTCCCTGGTGGCACAGTGGTTAAGAATCCGCCTGCCAATGCAGGGGACACGGGTTTGAGCCCTGGTCCGGGAAGATCCCACATGCCGCGGAGCAACTAAGCCCGTGCGCCACGACTACTGAGCCTGAGCTCTACAGCCCGTGAGCCACAACTACTGAACCCGTGCGCCACAACTGCTGAAGCCCACGCACCTAGAGCCCGTGCTCCGCCACAAGAGAAGCCACCGCAGTGAGAAGCCCGCGCACCTCAATGAAGAGTAGCCCCCGCTCGCCACAACTAGAGAAAGCCCGCGTGCAGCAACGGAGACCCAACACAGTCAAAAATAAATAAATAAAATAAATAAATTGTTTAAAAAATTATAAATAAATAAAAAGATACTGTATAAACACAACTCCTCATCCAGTCC
This sequence comes from Physeter macrocephalus, assembly GCF_002837175.3. Classification (NCBI taxonomy): domain Eukaryota; kingdom Metazoa; phylum Chordata; class Mammalia; order Artiodactyla; family Physeteridae; genus Physeter; species Physeter macrocephalus. The sequence continues at coordinate 130,831,137 of NC_041227.1, read as the reverse complement.
CCTAAACCAATCCCCCATGTGGGGGGGATCCTCAACAGACTTCATTGCATATTATACATAACACACCTATTTATACCACAATTTTCTAAAATCTAGAAAAGCAGAGATTCAGACCTGAACTCTTAGCTTTACCTTTGGTGCGTTCCTTTCCCTTGTTCCTGAGACCTAGTGGACACTGTTGGAAAACATTCATAAATGTCACATGCAAGTGAGTATTGCAACAATGTTTCAAACCGTAATAGGAGTATTTCCTGTCTCACCTCCGAAGTGATATTGTCATGGTGGTCACTGGCTGTCTTGCTAGAGCAGGGAATCAGGAACCCTTCTAATTCCTGAACAGAAGGACATGTAGCCAATGTTAAAAACAGGATGTGTGATCACGACTCTCTTCAAATCATGAGTGGTCTTAATCAGACATGTGAGCTGGGTTCACAGATATGAACTGTTAGAACTGGAAGGGGCCTTAGTCTGACCCTCCTTATTTTAGTGGAACGAGAAGAGGTCCAGAAGGGTGAAGTGCTTGCCTTAGAAGACACAGCTAACTCTTCTACAGCCAGGACTCGAATTCACATCTCCTAGATTCTAGATTTCTTACATCAAAAGTTACACCTTGGGAACTCCCTGGTGGTCCAGTGGTTAGGACTCAAAAGTTACACCTTGGGAATTCCCTGGCGGTCCAGTGGTTAGGACTCCACGCTTTCACCACCAAGGGCCTGGGTTCAATCCCTGGTTGGGGAGCCAAGATCCCATAAGCCGTGTGGTTTGGCCAAAAAAAATGTTACACCTTACCAAATCTCATTAGCTTTAAATTAACTTAAAAAAATAGGGCATAGGTAGCTTCTCATGGTACTACTACCCAGCAGGGTTTCTCAAATGCATTACCAGATGATTTGGACCGGACGATTCTTTGTTGGTGGAGGCTTCCCATGTACTGCAGTACAACTGACAGCATCCCTCATCTCTACCCACTAGATGCCACAATCACCACCACCCTTTGGTTGTGACAACCAAAACCATCTCCAGACATTTTCAAATATTCCCTGGGGGTAAAAAGTCACCCTCAGTTGAGACATTCTACCCCCAGCCCCCGCCTTCTCCAGCTCACGTAACCCTCTAGGGCAATTCCTTCAGAGCCAGTTGGACCTAACCTAAGGGCCTCCTTCCCAGCACCTCATACCTCTAACCTGACAGCAAAGGGCTCTTCCCAGGTGTTCCAGTTTCCCCTGCAGGTGTTAACTCTGTCGCTGGAATCTAGTTCTTCCAGGTCATCGAGGTGACAGGCCCTCTTCCATCTACTCCATTCCCTACGTCAGCGTGCATTTGAGTGAGCATTGTATGCTAGATGCTGGGCGTGGGAAACACAGAGACTAGTCTCTGATCTCCAGCAGTTCAGTCTCCTGGGGGAGACACATACGAACGTGAACACCTGCCTGCCTTAGGGTGAGTGGTGCGAGACAGCTGTGGGCAGGGTGCTACAGAATTAGGGGATACGCTCGTTCACACTGAAGGTGGCCACAGGGTGAGAATGAAGTGGCAGGGTAAGCAGGAAGCAGGTCTTGAGGGGCCCATTATACCAAGCCCGAGAGTTTGGCAGCGATCTCGAAGGGAACTCGGAGCTGGGGGAAGAGTGCACCAAACTCGCATTTTTGAAAGATGGGAAAAGTACAGACAACTTCAAAGATGAGGGATCCGAGGTAGGAGCACAGGTCACCTCAAGAGAAACACCTAAGGTGCTGCAGCGCTGGCTCTTGCCATTCCCACCGTGGGAGGGATTCTCTTCCTAGGAGCCTTGCCACAAATGCGCAAGAAGAAGAAAGGCTCTCGTCTGCACGGAGGTACAACCTCTTCTTCCACCCAGGAATGAGGCGGAGGAAACCTTTTACCACCAAGGCAAGAAGAAGAAGAACTTTTTCTCTGGGAATCTAAGGCTTTACGGAGAGGTTGAGTTCCCTGTGGAAATTCAAAATATGTTTTTCCCAGAAAGAAAAATGATACATGTTGCAGTTTTTAAATGTATGGTTCAATTTATGATCAAAGGTATTTTGCATAGGTGTGGGTGTGTGAGCGTAGACGGGCACTGGCTATTAAACATATCACTGTTTCTATGGGAATATGAATTACAGACTCACTTGCAGGACACAAGCCATTTGCCAGCTGTGAACCGTGCACGCCTATGCAGAGAAACTACAAGCACAATGGCGGCAAAATGCACCAGACATGATGTGATTAGAGCCCTTCCACAGATGGGAGTCTAGGGCGATTTAAGAGCAATGCTGCTGAGCACATAAAATGCAAATGGAAATGAGTTCTAGGCGGCTGCTCAGGCCTTGCCTGGGCTGAGTCTCGGAGCAGCTCCAGTAGCTGACCCAGGGCCCCGCGCACAGCAGCTGCTCCGTCGATGCTTAGGAAAGTGACCTGGATGCATTAAAATGGATCTCCGTGCCCACGTCTCCTGCTTAAATGAGACTTAGAGGAAAAAATACTGTTTCGACGAGGCTGAGATTGTGTAAGAAAGGGAGGAACAGACAGCACAGCTTCGCCCAGAAGGAGAGGGAAAGAAAGTGAATTAGCAAGTCTTCCCGTCTGAGCTCATGGAACAGAGATCTCTGCCTTTCTGAGGCAGAAGCTAATATGAACGTGAGGTGACCTTGATTAATTCTCATTAATGTCAGCAGAGGGGATCAACTTAAGTAAATTAATGTTAGTTCCATGACCTACTGCATATTTGTTTTAAGAGCTGACTTGCTGATTTGTAGCTGAAACATGGTAGCCTTCTTCCCTCTGATTCATCCATTACTCAGAAGGCCCTGGCTTCTTAGAATTCTTAATAAAATTCCAACAGTGTTCATCAGCAGTCATCAAATACAGCCAAACGCTCTTTCAAAGTGCGTCTTTTTGCCTTTTGCTACTGACATGACCTATCTCCAGCCTCTCCCAGTTTCAACTCACCTTGATCGCCGAGGGCAAATTTACCTTCTTAAAACAATGCTTTGATTCAGTTACACCCCTTTTCAAAGCCCTTCCACCACCTTGCAAGTATCTGCAGAATAAAGTCCAAACCTCTGGCCTGACTTTAAGACCCTGTACAGTCCCCACTGGTAAATTTCACCCACCCCCCACTTCTGCATACGCAGCAGGCAGCCTTGCTGGCCCCTGAGGAGGTGCTCTGCAGACTTCTACTGTGCTTATTCCCGACCTCCGCAGCCCCACACCCTCAATTCCTCCCTCTGTACCTGAAAAGCACATTTCTGAGTCTGGTCCACTCGATGAAGTAGAAGTCTGAGCTCATTTCAGCCCAGGTCCCCTCACTAATGGAATATTCTATGCCTCTCTGCTTCCCTGAGAAGGGGTGACCCTATTCTCCGCCAGGATGGTGTCCAGGCCCTAGCTGTGCGCAATACATGACAATGGGATGACCCAAGGTCCTAGAAAGGTGCCTGGCACACCCTGGGAGCTCAGCAGAAGTCTGTAAATTTTGTTGAATAAATTCAAGATATTTGATTTTGTTAATTTAAGATGACCACCCACTTTCTCCCGGAGGCCAGGGACTTTCCTTCCACCCAGGTGAGAAAAAAACATCGAAACATTCTAACTCTGATAAAGTTTGCTTTGACACACCAACAGCAGAACTTTCTCTTTAACCCTTCAAGAAATGAGAACTCCCCGATACCCCCACCTCCACTGCGCCCCAGGACTGAATTTCAGATTCCTGGCTCTTAACCGACCTGGATCCTTTGCATCTCCTCTGCTGTTACCTCCGCCCAGCCAGATCACCAGCAAATTCTCCAGGCAAGAAAAAGATTTTTTTTAATGCACGTTTGAGAGGAATAAAACGTCTACAGGCAGGAACAGTCCAACAGGTGCTGCCCTGCAAACACTTGAACCCCGAAACTGACTTTCTGAGCGGCCCGAGTTGTGTTTAGCCAAACTGATGTTTTTTGGCTGTTGTTTCAGGGGCTTTTGGAGAACGTAAATGCCCGCTCCCCTGGGCCTTGCCTTTTTCTCCCATCACTTAGTACCGAGTGCGTCTATGACTTGTTTACCTGGATGCAACCTATGTTGCTCCCAATCACCCCGCTCAGCGACCCGCGCGACCACGTGTCCTTAAATCAGAGCCCCGTGGACTCCGCTCGGGAACTACATTTCCCAGCGGCCCCCGCGCCCTTCGCAGGAAGGACGTCTGCGCACTAAGATACTCAGTTCCAAGTTTGGAGCTTTTAGCTGCCAGCCCTGGCCCATCATGTAGCTGCAGCACAGCCTTCCCTAACGTTGCAACTGGGGGAAAAATCACTTTCCAGTCTGTTTTGCAAGGTGTGCATTTCCATCTGGATTCCCTGAAAGTCCATCTGCTGCCTCGGTCAAGAGAAACTCCACTTGCATGAAGATTGCACGCCTGCAGCTTGCATCTTTGTTGCAAAACTAGCTACAGAAGAGAAGCAAGGCAAAGTCTTTTGTGCTCCCCTCCCCCATCAAAGGAAAGGGGAAAATGTCTCAGTCGAAAGGTAAGAGCCTATTTGCATTACTTGCAAAAATGCAAAGGGTTGTGCATGCATTTATGAATGCATGGATGCAATTTTCGCCTGGCGATTGCATTTTTAAGTTTGAGGTTTTCCACATCTCAGTTGCATTTCCTGTTTAGTATGTGTCTTTTTTTTTTTTTTTTTTTTTTTTTTGCAGACACAGAGAGTTCCTGTAAGGCAGGGCTTGCAGTTCAGCTGTGCATTGACGTTATTTGCATTCTTCTGCTAGGATTACTGAGCTCTTTTTGCCTTTTGCACAGTCAGGAGAGATAGAGCAGGTTGGTAGCGTCTAAATGTGCAATGCTTTATATAATTGTAAAATTCTTTAGTATGCACACATATAATAGGTAATTTTACGTGCAACACGAATACAAACTTTTAAAAAGTCTGTAGATGAAAATGAAAGGTAAAACTTGGGTTAAAACTAGTAGGAAATTAATGTAATATATTCCTTTGGGAATGAATTGTTGGTGCTAGTATTTAGTTAAATTTCCATTGGTATCGTTTTGAACATTAAGCAACTTCTGATCTTTAAAGGAAGTAAAGGTGAATAATAGCATTTTACAAAAAAGCAGACAAGAAGTCTTTCTCTTCCGAGATTTTGCACTTTACACCAATTGCTTATTGGTTCACGGTATTTAGAAGCAGCAATGAGGACATCGAAGTTTTATGTCTTCCCATTTGGGAGATGCTTCGCATCTCGAGGGAAAATACTGGGAGAAAAATTGTACTTTTAAGCATTACGCCAATGTGGGAGGACTGCACTGTTTCATTGACAACCATAATGAAATCTTGTAAGTGTGTAATTGCATATATTTAGTCAGCTGTAATAGGTCAGAAGTTCAGTGTTATGGTTGTTTTCTTTCTTTCTTTTTTTTTGTTCTTAAAAATATTCTTTTTACACAGTTGTATTTTGCAGGCGTAATGTCATGCTGGGGAGGGGATTAAAAAGATAAAAATCCTGACATGGCATCAGAGAGCTGAGGGGGTGTTGTCTGGTGGCCCTAGGACTGTAAGTCACTTGTTTCAGAACAAATCCCTATTGAGCATAGAGAAAGCATATGCCCTGTGAGAATGTATGGAAAGGAGAGATGAGCTCAGCACAAGGTGAGTTAGGCTACCCAGGGCATTAGGTAAGTAGGATCCAGTAAAATTCAAGTGTCTCATCAGCGTTGTGCTACTTTTGGGAGAGTTGTTGTGTCACTTTTTAGTTCTACCTGATGGGAATCATACATCTCAGCCCCAGAAGGAAGTAATATATATTCTCCAGAATTCAAAGTAGGGCTCTTCTTTTCTTTGGATATTAGGGGAAAAAATGGAAATCTGAAAAGCTAAGAGTGCCGAAGTACCTAGGAATTGGCATTATGAGCTGCCAATGTTCCTTAATATCGGGAAAACCACCAATCTTTTAATTGAGCAGAGAAATAATAGCTTTGGAGGGCATTCCAGGCTTTGATGTATGAGAGAGATTGCATCTCGTTACTTTGTATTTGGTGTGCATTCACTCATTTCATTCAGGTCAGTTTAATATATGAGTAAATATATTATATGAGATGTGTGTGTGTGTGTGTGTGTGTGTGTATAGTGCACAGGATTTGGGGACATACAAAAATATTTTATATGTAGTTGTTTTCTTCAAGGAATTTACCATGTAGTTGGTGAAAGAAAGCACGTATGCAAATCATTGTGATATAAGTGCATAGATAGTGAAGGAAAATGGTGCATTTGGAGTTTAGAGATGGCAGTGATCTCTCTGGGAGATAGGAAGGGGGTGCTCTAGTGATCTTATCTTTGAACCTTAGGGTTTAAACTCAATCAGGTTTCTTTGTGCATTTTGCGGGGCTCACTCCCTAAGGCGGCTCCCTCCTAGCAGAAGAAGTTGGGAAACTGAAAAACATATTAGCATGGCACTCTTCCATTATGGGTGCACCCATAGTAGATCAGGTACTGGTGGTTCTTTACATTAATTCCCATTTATCCAAATAGTTTTCGTAATTGGGTCCCCTTTGGAAGGTGCATCTGGTGTGAACGTGGGATTCCTGTCCAAAAGGAAAGTTTTTGATAGAAGGAGGTATGTGATCATTTCAGAAATGGCAAAGACTTTTGGCCTGGGCTTTAAATGTGGAACTGGCCTAATTCAGCTACGGTATTCTCAAATGGCCAAGATAGTGTTTTGTTTTTGTTTTTGTTTTTTTTGCAGTACCAAACTTCTTTGTAATACTATAACCAAATGAAATGGAGGAAAAGTGAAAGGTGGCTATAACCTCATAGTATTGAAGAATTTAACAACATGTTCAATTCAAGGACCTTTACGAACTTTCTAGATCACTATAATTCCGTTTTACAGACCTCTAATTTAAGGCACAGCAGAGGCAAAAGAATTACAGGCTCCCTGGGAGCTGGAAGGACTGGGTTACTTCTTTCCTGCCTTACCAACAGTGAGATTCGGAGAAAGAATTTCTTAAAAAGAAATTTTGTTTTCCACAGTTGTAACTTTAGGTGGTATGCTTTTCAGCTTGTTTATATTAGCTATCTGGGGTTGAGCTGACATTTTTCAAATATTAAAGTGGTAGAATGCCTTTTGAGGAAATCTGAAATGTAAGTTAACAGGAAGGGCACCCAGAAGGTGCAGGAATTCCTGCACTTTACAGGAAGACAGGCTACAGGAAAAATGTGTCATCTACATTACCCGGGAAAGTAAAACTATTGTTATCAGCCATAATGATCTGAGGGAGGGAGGGTCGGGGGAGAGAGGTCTGGCATCCCCCAGTTCACCTGAAAATATACAAAGAGTTTGACCCTGTTACAAATGCACTTCTCGCTTCTCCCGCTGTTCACCTTTAAAAAATATTAGTTTATCTTGGTTTAAAATAGTAATAGGTACATTGTGTCATGGGAACTGTGTATAAGACATAATTCAGACGCATGTAGGAGAGTGACAGGCAAGGACTTAACCCTACTGTGGGTTCTTTGCTTCTGTAATTCATTCTACCCTGGGAAACGAAATGTGTAAATTTCTCATTCTGTAAATTCCTTTGTTAGGTTGCACCAGAGGGACTTGTCATGCTTAGCCTGTAATCTGAGCCAGTCTGTTTTATAACCTCGCACATCGCAGGACACAAAATCAGAATAGGTACCCTGGGTTTCCTGAGTTTGTTGTGCATCAGTGTGGCCTTCATTACTTTACAACGTGCTGCAGGCCAGCTGCAGGGGCTTGCCGGGGGTCTCTTGGTGGTCATGTGATGCTGGAGCAAACGGCTGAGATTCTCATTCCTTTGTTTTTCACAGATTAGTATCATCATAACTACTTTGCATTATTTTAAAGTCTGAAAGGTCTGTAAGGGATGTTTTTAAAACTTAAAAGAAAACAGTACATAAATAATACTTGTTTACTGTAGAAACATTTGAAAATGTAGGGACGAAAAATAAGAATCACTGGTTACCACAGTATACATTTTGGCATATATCCTTTCGGACTTTTTTCTACTCTCTATATATGTGAATATGAATAAATCCAAAATGCGTATAAAATTATTTAGTTGCCTTTTGTTTCACTTACCAATAATACTGTGAAATATTCCAAGTTAATATAGTTCTACATTAATAATATCTAATTCTAGTGTATTTATTTAAATAGAATATTAATGTTTATTAACTTTCAATATTATGAATATTGCTATGATAATCTTCCCAGTTCATACAGTGTTACGTATACTGTGGTCTTAGACTAAATTCCAGGACACAGAACTACAGGTTATGGATATCTAATTCTTCCCCATGCCCCATTCTTTTCTTCACCTTTTTTAAAAATAGCTTTTTTATGACTATAAAAACAATATATACTCATTGAAAAAAATTCAAGCTGAAGAGAAATGCATAATAAGAAAATAAAAATCACTCAAAGTCACACCACCCACAGCAACCTAGTGTTAACTTTTTAGTGACTCTTTGCATTTGTACATGCATACGTATATTTGCATACGTGCTCTTTTACACACTATGCATGATATTTTGCAACTTGCTTCATACTCCATATATCTTCGACATCTTTCTATACTCATGCACATACAGTTTCCTCATTCTTTTTAGCAATTGCTCATTTTAATTTGTCAGAATGTAGCTGTTTCATCAATCTCCAACTGGACTTTCACAGAGTTCCACTTTTTCACAGCTATAAACAAAACTGCAAGGAATACCTTGAACACACATTTTTTGCACATTGGCCCAATTATCTCCTTAGGATGAATGAATTCCTAGAAGTGGAAGTGCTGAGCAAAGGGCGGGCATGGATGTACTGCCCTCCAGAGTGCCTGCAACTAGTTCTTATTCTCACCAGTAATGTGTGGAAGTGCCCGTTCTCTCCTCTTAAGCATCCTGCTAAATATTGCCAAATAAATTACTCTTCAGAAAGGTTATACGCACTACTACATATAAAATAGATAATCAACAAGGACCTACTGTACAGCACAGGGAACTCTACTCAATATTCTGTAATAACCTAAATGGGAAAAGAATTTGAAAAAGAATGGATATATGTGTATGTATAACTGATTCACTTTGCTGTACACCTGAAACTAACACAACATTGTAAACCAACTACACTCCAATATAAAATAAAAACTAAAAAAACTAAAAACAAAAAAAGAAAGAAAAAGAAAGGTTATGCTCACTTTCCTTCATCCTGGGTAAAATAATTCGAAAAATTTTTTTTGCCAATTTGATAAAGAAGTATCAATATTTTACGATTATTTGCATTTCTTAGTGATAAAGAAGTTGAATTTTTCTTTTTTTTTGACATTTGTGTTTCATGTGTTTGTGTTTCCTTTTTTTCCTCATAAAATGTATCTTTAAAAATTTAATTTGGGGATCAAATTATTTTCAAAGTTAGGCCAGAACATTCCAAGATGGCAGAGCTTAGGTAATCATGGGTTGAAAGTTGGGCTCAGCTTTAATGCATCTAAACAATTTAATTCCCTGGTGAGTTCTGATTTTAATTTTAACCAGAATGTCTTGAGTAAACTTACACTTTCTAAACTCATTTTGTTATACTAACTATGCCTATCCAGATCTTATGAAAATAATAAGAAAAGTGTAATGATTTGATTTAAATTCCATCTGGAATTTACTAACTTCTGGACATTTCTGCATTTTCAGTTATCTCTACAGGCAAAAGTAGTTTTTCTTTGGTTTCATAAATAATTCTCACATAAGCACCTGGTTGTGTTATGTGCATTGTTGCAGAATAATTCTTTTTTTTTTTTCCGCTTCATGTGTAGTGTCTAATCATAAAAAGTGGTTTACTTTACTAGATTTGTTAGAAGAATTAAGGCAAGTATCGACTTTGATGACCTCAGAAATTCTATCAAGTCAATCACACTTCACGTATTCTTAACATAGCCTTCCTTAGTAAACGCGCCTATGTATGCATCTTGATGTTAAGTAGTAGAATTTAGAGCTTTGAAAGGAGTTTTATAGTCTAATCATCTCATTTTACAAATGAGCAAACTGAAGCTTTGGAAGAAAGTGATTTGCCCGAAGACAGAACCATAGGTGGAACTCACATCTCCTGCTTCTCTGCCCCAATGTTCTTTTCACTAAATCACACACAAACACTAGTAATCCACATTTATAAAACATTTTTTTCCCCAGAATCTTTAGTATATTTCACATTTTTGGTTTTGTTTGTTTTTGTGGGGAGCAGGCTGGTAAGGAAGGCTGACAGTACAATCAGCAGGGGTTCTTTTTCTGTGCCCAGGAAATGGTGATACATCAATCATGGTGGTGGGGTTTCTTACCAATTTTCTGCCAAAGGATATTTTGCGAATGCTCTCATTTTAAGTCTCAATGCCTGCACTATACAGCGGCAAGTTTTAACCACTGTAATTGTTGTTTGCCTTTTATGGACGATCTCTGAGAGCCCCTGCTGGGTAGCTCATATTTCTTCTTATACATCTTTGCAACTCTGCCTCTTTGAGCATTGAGCTTATAAATACTAGGTGCTCAATAAATGTCTGCCAGCGAAAGTAGCCGCTCCGCGGCACGTGGGATCTTCCCGGACCGGGGCACAAACCCGCGTCCCCTGCATCGGCAGGCGGACTCTCGACCACTGCGCCACCAGGGAAGCCCGCGAAAGTATTTTTCATCCGTGGCGATCTCTGTCATTTTGCCCCACATTTCATAAAAGGTGTGGGGTAGTTAAATTATAATGCAGTTTTCCTGTGCTTCCTTTTTTTGCATTAATATTTCCATTCTATCTTTGCTTGATTATTTGGAAGTTGCAAGAACAGCATAAAAAGCAACTTAACAATGGCTGAAGAAGTGTGATTTCCCCCGCCCAGGCCTTCCAAACAGATTTAAAAGTTGCATGGTCCTTGGCTAACTCTTTTAAAAATATGCAGAACTAAGATGAGTTGTCTGAAGGGTCCAGTGGGATAGGACTGAAGTGAATTCCTCCACCCTGTGCTGGTTTTAGGAGCTGGTTTGTAAGTTGCCTCTGAACTTGAGCCTCTGAAGCGTTGTGAGAGATAACCTGAAAGTTTTTAACAGCTGGCTGCCCTATGACAAAACAGGGAACTCTGCATGGATAACCCCCCAATGAAACAACTTCCTTCCCGACCACCTACCACTGTCTCTTTCACCCACTCCTCGCACCCCGCCCTCGGTTCTGTTTCCTACTCTGCTTACTCAGATGGTCTTCCTTTCCTGAGCTGGTCCATAAGGTTTGGTACACAGTTCATAAAACCCCCTCTTTCTGCAGTTGAAAGGGTAGTCAGGTTGTAACCTACACACACGAAGTCTGTTACAAATCATTGTAATTTAGTCAACTCAGTTCTGAGTTGAAGCATTAAACAGGCTCTTGCTGAATCTCTCTTCATCTGTTTTATTTTCTAGTCTGTATATCCCTCCTTAAGTCAGATTGGGGTCAGCCTTGGTTTTTTTTTTTTTTTTTCAGAGACAGTTAGCTATAGATCTGATGCCATCACGACCCACACCCAGACACCCAGTTCTATCACCGTCACCATCATCACCACTTATTTTATGTCAGTCACTTTTCAGGTACTATGCTTTTGAACTTCACATAAATCCTAGGGGGACAGATACAGTTATCGTTAATTTACAGATGAAGAAGCCGAGGCTCAGGTGAGTTCACGAACTTGCCCACGGCTGGAGGACCAGCAGGCAGCCCAGGCAGGATGCAAAGCCAGGCCTGCTTGGCCACGGGGCCCAAGCTCATAACCGGGGGCCAGCAAACTACAGCCTGGGGGCCAAATCCAGTCGCTCCTGTTTTTAAGTACAGCCTGTGCGCTAAAATGATTTGCACATTTTCGAATGATTGGGAAAAGATTAAAAAGAATAACATTTCATGACACATGAAAATTATATAAAATTCAAAGTGTCTACAAATAAAGTTTTATTGGAACACAGCTCTGCTCATTCATTTACAGGTTGTTCAGGGCTGCTTTTCCCCCCCGCGGTTGTACGGTCCAATAGTTGTGATGGAGATCGTATGTCCCGCAGGGCCCCAAACGTTTACTCTCTGGCCCTTTCCAAAAAAAGTTTGGTGGCCTTTGCCCTCGGTGACTTTCCTCAGTCACGTAATGACTCCCGGCCCGTATCACATTCGTCTTTGGCTTTAACTGGAAGTTGTTCACCTGGATAACTACTCGCCCATGACTCAGCCAGCGGCCTCTGGGGCCCAGCCCACAGGAAACGTCTGAGTGGTGTTTCTCCTGGTTGTGAGAGTGGCCGGCCATTGCTCATTTCCGCTCAGCGGAGCTACCCGTCTCCTTTGGCCCATCCTGGGGTCCTTTCCCATCAGCTGCACTCTTCCTGTTTGCTTGACGTTTCTTTGCCTTTCTTTCCCCTCCCGTTGAGAGGCTGTTCATTAGTTCTTCTCCTGGTGCCTTCATCCTCCCCTTCTTTGTCCCATATTGTGTTTAAAAACCGAATGAAGTAAAAACACCTCTCATGCTACCACCATTGCCTGGCTTTGTTGATTCCTGCCATGACCCAGGTCAGAGGTGCCATCATGTCGTCCGTGTGGAATGAGGATGGAAGTCCCCCTTCGTTGTAGGAGCCTCCATCTCACCCAGACGGGTTTCCGGTTGTCACCTCCTACAAAGGCTAGAGCCGTTTTCTCACATTAACTGCCCCAGCCCTGGGGACAGTTTTCTTTTGCGTATGAGTATCCTTTTGCTTTCCGAGTCACTGATATTGTGGGGGTTGTGCGTATTTAGCAGGGAGGGTCCTGGCACAGGTTCTGGAAATGAAGGGAGGGGAGGATGGGGATGGAGGCTACCTGAGGACAGAGTAGCTTTGGTAGGATGAGCCCAGATTTGTTCACCACCTTCCAAATGAGGTCCGTTCAAGTCCCATACAAGGAGATGCCGTCATTCCTACCATCTTAGGTGGCTGCACTGCTGGAGAGCCCTTCTCTATGCCAGATACCGCGCTTAGTGACGAACATGAGTTACCTCATTCTCCCCTCACTAGGGCCCGATGAGGTGATGCCCCATTTTGTATATGAGCAAACTGAGGCCAGAGGTTAAATGTCAAGGTTGATCGTGGCAGAGCGGTTGCTTTAATCAAGGTCTGTGTGACCCCAGTACCTGAGCTCCTGGCTACTCCACTTGAGGTGTCACTCCATAATAAATGTCTGAACCCGTTTCCCAAAAGACATGGTTGGAGATGGAAAACATGAATGGATGCCATGGGAACTTGTGCATACCAGGGCCAGGTATGGTAATTAGGAGGGGCTGACCTGTGTCTACCTATACATGGGTTCCTTTTGACTTGTTCCTTTAAGCCTCTGTTGATCATAGAATATTGAGCCTGACTCATTCTGAGTTTTAAGGTTGAGTTCCAAGTACAAACTGCCCATTGGTTAAAGGAAGCTGGTTACAACTGGTCTACTGGTAGATACGGGTGTGTACAGACAGGAAGTTTATGTTAAACCTCAGTAACGAATGTTGATTCCATTAGCTCTCTGAGAGGCTGTAACTAAGCAGATCTAAACTTTATGTGTTTCTCGGCACATCCAAGTTGAACTGTTTTAAAACAGTAATGAGAACATGGCCCGTTTGGCAACATAGCTACGTAGAGGAACAAGCCTTTTTGGCTTAGTGATTTCCTTTCTTCTTGGTTATTTCTATGTAAAGGTAACAAGTGCGTTTTCCTTGAAACTGGGCCTGAACCCGCATCTTCACTGTTCCCCTCTTCCATGGACAGAGTGGAGGTGCAGGAAACGGGGGGTTTTGGGATGAGTCTTCTCTCTTAAACCAGTGAGCCCTCGGCCAGCTGTCTCTCCGGCCATGCCCAGCAGCCAGCGCCTGTGCGTGATTCCTTCCCTTGACCCCTCACAGAAGCTACGGGAGTAGGCGGCCTGGGCGTTGAGTGACGAGTTATTTATTCCCCTCCTGCGTCCTCCCTTCTCCAGCCCCACATGGGAGGGATGAGTTTGAGCTGAGGGAGAGGCTAGAGTCTGGAGGACCAGCGGGGACAGAGTGGCAAAGCGTCTGGGAATTATTCTGTAGTGAATGTGCAGAGACAGCCTTTCTGCGATATCGGAAATCTTTAGAGGCATCTTCTTCCCACTTTATTTACTCCTTCCTGTGCCCCAAACTTCTTAGCCATCGAAAAAAATAACCCCAAAGACTCCAAACACATCTAGAGAGAGAACGTGGATAAAAGGGCCTGTCCGTATCAGTTCAACACATAACTTTTTACCGATTGCTATGTTTAAGATACTGTGCTAGGTGGAACTAAATAAAAATGCATGCTGCTCTACTTTCCCGCTTCCTAGCTATGAGCCTTGACAAATCTACTTGACTTCTAGCTTCAGTTTCCTGGCCTGCTAAATGGAGAGACTGATACTCATTCACAGGATCGTTGTAACGATTAAGCGAGGCTATGTATATGTAAGGTGCTTTGGCCAGTGCTGGGCATTCATTTGTTCAGGAACTATTTATTGAGAGCTCTTCTGGGTTTGAGGCATTGAGCTATAGTAAGCTCGCCATAAGCATGACTTTGCTTTACTCTTTCTTTCCCTCTAGCCCTTAAAGAGCTAAGAGTCTAGGAGGAGGTAAGATTGCACAGAAATGTACAGAATACAAGCTAGAATCCTAGATATGCTTAGAATAGATACTATGGGTTAGAAAGCCCTGCAGGTGAGGGGGATCAGGAAAATTTTTTTACAATGAGCGTGCAAGTATCAATATGATTTTCAGATTTTCAGAGCTGTTGAGGAAATGGTGTCCTAGATCCAAAGTAAATATGGAGAGGGATCTTGACTTCAAGATCAATAGAATAACCAGTCCAATGCTGATAGAGGCAGAACAATTCCTTAGCAGAATCAAGAAGAGAAGATACCCTAGGAAAATCTCTGGAGCTTCAAAGACCTTATGTGTGTTTTCTAAGAACTTCCTTTTCTTAGCCAGCTCAATACGGTTTTATCACTTATGATCACAGTAGGTTAATAAATGGAACATGTCATATCTCGTACTTTTAGGTGTTTTTTTTTGGATTGTGGAAACTCCAGGAAATCTAGAGGTTAATAGTTAAACAAGTATATCATATCAACTGGGTTTATAGGCACACTGTAATTATATAAGCAAGTTGTTGGTTCAATAATCAACATTTACCTAGGTCAGGGAATAGTTTCCAGAGCATGGCCACAGCTGTAATTTTCATTTTCTATAACCTGCCAACCTGCCTTTTCCACTTCTTAGTTCCTTTTCTCTTTTCTAGAATTAGCTGAAGTCAGTTGAAAAGAAGGAAAACTGCACTTCTGAATTCTCATTTTACTTTTACCTGAAGAGAAGTGCTCCAGAAAGTTCTCTGTTTTACCGAACTTACTTTCTCAAGCATGATACCGGGTACTGGCAAGGGAGGTCATACATTTTTGTGTGTATTTTTAATTTCAGAGAAATTCCATTTAAAAGGTGAACAGATTTAGTACAATTGATATTTTAATACAATTGTTAGATTACATCGGTGTTTCTTTCATTATCTTGGTTTCAGGAACGCAGTGACCTACAGCTCTGGAGCTCACAATAGGCTGTTTCTCAGTGTGACTACCCTAAGTCACCTTTTTCTCCTTGGTGACCCCATGCAGCTCAGGGCCCGCGGAGCGGACTGGGCGGGAGGGCTGAAGCTCCCCCAGTCTGAGTCAGGAAAGCCACGGGGCAGTTTTTGCCTCACCTTGCTGGCCAGTTAAAGAGAACACACAATGAGCCAGGGGGCCGGGACCGACCTGCCAATTCTGTCGTCTCCTGCAAGTGGCTTGCTAAGTCTCCTTGCTTGGGACTTTGTTCCTGAAGGAGCTTCTATTTTTATAGGTAAAGTAGGGGGAAAAAATGCAGATTTAGTTCTGGAATTGATTTAAGAATGAAATTGAGGAGTTTTGATACACTAGGGTTAGGATGACCTTTTCCGTCTTAAATTTCAATCTTTCTTTTCTGGTGTGACCTGTCCTTAGGCAAGACTGACAGCAAGTCAGCGTTGGCGGGGCAGGGGGTGGGGTAGATGCGTGAGATTGCGTGTCGGGGGCAGAGGACCATATATTTCCCGGTTGAATTTAACAAGCGTTATTGAACAATTATACAAATAACCTGCACCTTGCGCTGTGCTCAGTGACTACACAGGTGCATAGAATTCCGTCTCTACCCTCGAGAAGCTGGCCGTCTAGGAGGATGTGTGAGTTCGCTAGGGCGGCCATAACAAAGTGCCGCAAAGTGGGTGCCGTGCACAACGGGAGCTCGTGGCCTCACGGTCCTGGGGGCGAGAAGCCTGAGCTCAAGGTGGCCGCAGGGTGGATTCCTTCCGAGGTCTGTGAGGGGGAGCCTGCTCCGTGCTTTCCTCCTAGCTCCTGGGGCTTTGCAGGCCATCTTTGGCATTTCTTGGCTTGTAGAAGCATTGCCCGGATCTTTGCCTTCATCGTTACACGGCCTTCTCCCGGTTTTCTCCTTTTTATAAGCACACCAGTCCTATTGGATTAGGGACCCACCCTAACCCTGTATGACCTCATCTGAATGCTATATGCGACCATCCTATTTCTAAGTAAGACAAATTCTCACATTCTGGGGCGCTGGAGGTTAAGTTTTCAAGTTAGGAATTTGGGGGAGGGGACAGAGTTCAACCCATAGCGTGAGAAGATGAGCACGTCAGCAGGCTAACGCTCCTGTGTGTGATACGCGTGTAGTACGAGGTGCGGCTGGGGTACGGAGGAAGGAGGGAGGCACCCCTCGACCTGGGTTAGAGCCTGTTGGTAGGGGGAGGACATTAACTTGGCCAAATAGAACTTTCGGCGTAGTGCTTCTCGGGAGAAAAAGCAAGTAAAACAGGAGACTTGCCGTCTGGTCCTGGAGCACACTACCGGCTCTTTCTTCTGATTTTCTGTTGTTAGTGAGAGACTGGATGCTTCTAAACTGGGGGGTGGCGGGAAGGGGGGTTGTTAAATTCACACATACACGCCCACACGCGCACACATACGCGCTGTTGCTGTCTTGATTCCCAAACTTAATTAGCGTTTGCTGGTGAACCGTCCGTGGCTGTCACATGCCCCTTCTGTGCAGATATACGGAGGCCTTTCCCTTTGTGACAAATGGTTCCAGTCCGAATGGAACAAAGCTTAAGAGGGAATGGCAGTGAGCGAGAACCAAGGATCTGTAGCCAGGCAAAGCTTATTTTTAGAAGAGGCCTGTGAGCCTTAGAAAAAAAAAAAAAAGTACTACTCGAGTGTTACCAAGCTCTTCCGATATTGATTATTAACAACAGGTCTTTTCAACTTATGTGTCTTACTTGTTCGTGTTAATAGGCAGCTTTATTTTATGTGGTCTGAGTATGTTTAGCATAAAGTTCTGAATAAAAATACCCGCATCAGCTTCAGGAAGAAGGGACAGTAAGGGATGAAATTGTCAGGATGTGTTATATGGGGTGGTTGGGGGTGAGGTCAGTGGGAAGGAACTTTCCCAGCTTAGGACAGATGTCCATCGTCGGTCAGATTGTCCTGCCAGGGTATGGATGGCAGCATCCCTCAGAGCTGGGTGGAGGGTCCCGGGGCAGGTGATCCAAACAGCAAGAGAACAGGTGGGCAAGCAGTAGTCAGGCAGAAAGTCAAGAATGAGATGAGCCAGCATGGAAGAGGATTAAAGAAATCATCAGCGGGGAGGTCAGCTGGAAAGTGGGGATCAGAGGGTGAAGGGGTCTGAGGACCCAGGGTGCAGAAGCCAGGCACATAAAGTTCTGAATAAAAATACCCGCATCAGCTTCAGGAAGAAGGGACAGTAAGGGATGAAATTGTCAGGATGTGTTATATGGGGTGGTTGGGGGTGAGGTCAGTGGGAAGGAACTTTCCCAGCTTAGGACAGATGTCCATCGTCGGTCAGATTGTCCTGCCAGGGTATGGATGGCAGCATCCCTCAGAGCTGGGTGGAGGGTCCCGGGGCAGGTGATCCAAACAGCAAGAGAACAGGTGGGCAAGCAGTAGTCAGGCAGAAAGTCAAGAATGAGATGAGCCAGCATGGAAGAGGATTAAAGAAATCATCAGCGGGGAGGTCAGCTGGAAAGTGGGGATCAGAGGGTGAAGGGGAGGGTGCAGAAGCCAGGCACGAATGTGAGTTTTTAATTCCATATTGGCCCTGCATATGAGACAAGTATCCGCCTCACCTGTTTCCTGCAGCTTCGGATGCAGTCTCTGTTCACCTGCCTATGGTGTGATGCTGCCTTCCTAGGCAGTCAGGGTGTACGGATATGAGGAAAAAGAGCAACAGAAACTAGCTTGGGGCTTGTTTAAAGTGAGCCCAGACTTATCTCCTCGCTGAGTACCTGCACACAGCTCTCTAAGTGGGACCAGCAGAGTCAGAGGAAAACAGAAAGTAGTGAATCAGCTGGATGGTGAGACCACTGGTTTTAGGACTAAAACCAGCCTCTGATTTTCCATCTCAGATTCGGAGGTGAATACAGTCTCATGTGGAAAAGCAGCCCTGACTCCTAGACTTTCAATTCCAAGGCAAAGCTGGGAAGGAGAAATGAAACTTCTAGAGGAAAGTTTGTGCTGCTTTTCTGTTTTAAAAAGGGTATCGGGGGGCGGGGGCGGGGGCGGGGGCACCTGAAACTAATACAATATATGTTAATTATAATTCGATTAAAAAAAGTATATCGGGGGATGCAGAGTCTTTGCGAAAGCAGTTGGGCAGTGTCGAGAACCCGGACAATTGCGTTGCCATTTATGAGACTCTATCCTAAATAGCGAGTGATTTTTCAGTGCCTACTGTGTGCAAGGCTTTGTGATGAGCACTAAACTTACTAGGGCTAATCTTCATAAAAACCTGAGAGGTAGGTTAAATTATCCCCATTTTACAAAGGAGGAAATTGGAACTGGGGTTAATAACTTGCCCAGAATCATACAGTTAGTGGTTTGCAGAGCTGGGATTTGAATCTAGTTCATTGAAATCCCAAAGTTCATGTTTTTCACTACGTAACTGTCACGTGAAAATAGTGAAAAATAGAAACACCCTATTGCATCATAATAAGGGAACAGCTGAAGTTACAGATGCCTTCCTGATGTAATAGGTAATGAAGGCGGACGAAACCACCAATGGAAAGATGCTTATGACCTAGGAAGAGAGTATACAATATACAGGTAGAGTGATCACAGGCATGTGTATGCATTTGTGTATTTGTGTGTGTTTTGTTTTCCCTCTAATAAAAGAGTCTTTATGAGGGAGAATTTTATTGAGTCCAGTTGCAGGAGGCACAGCGGAGCCTGGTAGGAACTGAGAAAGGCATCTTCTGACTCCTTTCTCTCTCCCTTTGCAGGGGCCTCGTTCTGCTTTTCCAGAAGAGTCTTTACTCTTTTCCCCTGCAGGCCAGGCTTTGTTACCTTAGCAGTGTGCACACGGTGTAAAGGAGCCGCCAGCCCTGCCTCTGGGTGACTTGGTGCTTGAGTACCCACCCTCTTTTGACTAGTTACATTCTCTGGTCTGAGATCAAAATCTCTATTTTGCAAAAGAAAAAATAACTCTGACGATGAGTGGGTGCTGGATTGACCGGATCTGAGTACACCAGGGACACGAGGGTTAAACACACGGCCCGCTGCCCACTTAGAGGGGCTGCAGGAACAGGTTATCTGAGTACGGGCATAAGTGAGACAAATGGATTGACAGGATACATCGGGAAATACAGGGAAAAATGAAAACAGCGAATAGGGCTGCTTAGCCTTAAACTTGAATGACACTTGGACAGTATTGTGACCTGTGGCATTTTACATTTGTGTAATATTTTTAAAATTCGCACACTCTTAAAGATGAAGAACTTAACTGTTAAGGAAGGAGCTGTGTCTCCTCATATTCCCTCATGTTCTCTGTGAGTGGAGGAGACTCAGACCATATACACCATCATTTGCCTTTATAAGGAGGCCCCTCGAGCTGTGAAAAGAGCAAAAATACCATCTGGTGCACAAACGGAGTCAAGGCCCTGGAGCTGAAGAGCAGCACAGAAAAGGCGCCCCGGTGCTCTCTGATGGCTGAGTGATAAATACCTGATGAACTTTCTGCCGATGTGACAGCTGCCCAAGTATATTGGTACGGGGAGTCTGGGCGGTAGATAGATACCTGGCCAAACGTAAAGAGTTTAGAACCATGGGATGTTACATCTAGCGGGGACCCTAGAAATCATGTAGGCCGCGCACTTCGTTTTATCGACAAAGCACTTATGATCCAGAGGGATTAAGTCACCGGGAAATCCAAGGTGATGGTGGATCCGGTCGGGAAGACAGATCTCCTGACACTCACCGGGCTGTTGTTAGCATCCCGGGCGCATCTTGATGCAATGGGCCAACCTTTGACTCTCTGGGAAGCCCGTGTGCTCATCCTGTAGAGGCAGAAACTAACGAGCCCTTGAGGCCTAAAGATAACACATAAATGAGAGCATCAGGCGCGGGAAATCAGGACCTCTGTCTATTCAGTCGGTCATCAGATGACTGAACGGGTCTGTTCACTGCTGCACGCAGTCACTCGTGCATTTATTCGCTCCCTGACCACCTACTAGATGCTCTTGGTGTGGTTCGCGGCTGGGTGCCGGGGAGGGTGCAGAGAGATGACCACCTACTAGATGCTCTTGGTGTGGTTCGCGGCTGGGTGCCGGGGAGGGTGCAGAGAGATGATTTCTACTCGCAGGAAGCTCACGTTCTAATGAGGGACAGACGTGTGTGCCAACATTTGTGACTAACGAGAGCTCAGAGGAAAGGCTGAACAACTGCTTAGATCTTGGAAAGGGAAGGGGAGACTTGGAGACTGGGTGGGAGTGGGGGGTCTGAGCAGACCCAGCTCTGGTCGGAGGGGCGGTGTGTGCAGGCCTGAGCGTCCAGGAAATCCTAAAGCCTCATGTGGCCACAGGGTAGGGGGTCATCTGGCAGGGTAGTGAGGTGAGGGAGGAGAAAAGGCAGGGACCAAGGTAGGGAAGGCCCTGCAACTTGGGAGCCGTTCCTTGCCGGACTCACATCCACAGTGTGAAGTACTGCTGAGAGAGGGTTTCTTCCAGCAGCTAGCTGAATATAATTTTTTGTATTTTAGACTCAACTCTGCGTCTCTGTCCCTTGGCAACAGGTTTTGTTAATATCCTGAGCTGGGTTTAAAGTGGAGAGCCAAATTGGCCGTGAAAAGCTCTCCTTTGGCAAGTCTACGACTAACTTTCTCTATCAGTTAGGAAAAAAAGAAAGATATCGAGCTTTATGGGAAAGAGTTTGCAAGGGTTGATCAGTATTGGTAGTTTTCTTTCACTACCATTTGATAACTCAACTCATAATGACATCTCGTTGGCGGTTCACCAGCTCGCGCTTGCCTCTGCACCAGGGCATGCCCGGAGGCCTGATTCTACGGTTTTTGTTCATAGGAGCATGTCTCCCACCCTGCTGTTTTTAGTTTTCAGCTAATGAACTTGACATTCCTGCCTGCTAAGCCCCGGGGAGATTGTCTGCTTACCCCATTCGCTTTCCTCCATGAGGGCAGGCGAGTGCTACTCACACCTGAGGGCCTGCCATTCTGGAGGTTTTACCGACGGAAACCCCAGCCTCGGTTCTAGAGCCTGAGAGTCTAACCATCCGGACCTCTGGAGGTGGGTCCTAATCTCTGAAGAAGGAAAACTGCTCCATGCGTCCCAGTGTCTTAACAAAAGTGCTAGAGGGAGCACCTAGGAAATGGAAAATCAAAGCTGAGATGGTTTCTTCCAAATTTCACGAGCAGTTAATATTATTTGTGTGTTATTTTTCAACTTGCTGTTTTTTTAAACTCAAGATCTCCAAAGTCTACATCCACAGCGTTGCATACTTCTTAGCAACAAACTTAGCAACAAACCAGAGGAAAAAAATGAACCAGTTTTCTGTATTTTTTCACTAGATGTGTACTCTCATCTATTTCCTCTTACCTCCTTGGGGCTTGGTTTCATCTTCTTGTAACTAGATGGTCGCTAATTCTGTTGTTTTAAAGAAATGCCTAATTTGATTGGGAAGATACATTAAGGCTGAAACGTGCAGAGAATACAGAGAGATGGTGCAAATTCGGAAGCGTGAAATTAAGGCAGGTGCACCCTAGTGGGTGAGGTATCAGTATTTCAGACATTTCACCCTTCCTCTACTCCATTTGGGCTCAAGGAAATCATCCATGCTTTTCCTGTTTGTGGTAGAAGTTTAGGAGAAATTAACTACTTAAACCATACTCTAATGGTAACCTGAATTTATATGTAACTGGACTCATTTGTTTTCCAAACTGCATTTATCCATTTTAAATGCCTCTGAGAATAAAAGATAAATATGATCCTGCAATCCCACTCCTGGGCATATATCTGGAGAAAACTCTAATTTGAAAAAATACACGCACCCCAGTGTTCACGGCAGCACAATAGCCAAGACATGGAAACAACCTAAGTGTCCATCGACAGAGGAATGGATAAAGAAGAGGTGGTACATGTATACAATGGAATATTACTCAGCCATAAAAAAGAACGAAAGAATGCCATTTGCAGCAACATGGATGGACCTAGAGATGATCATACTAAGTCTGACAGAGAAAGACAAATATCATATGATAACACCTATATGTGGAATCTAAAAAAATGATACAAGTGAACTTATTTACAAAACAGAAACCGACTCACAGACATAGAAAACAAACTTATGATTACCAAAGGGGAAAGGGGCGGGAAGGATCAATTAGGAGCTTGGGATTAACATATACACACTACTATATATAAAATAGATAAACAACAGTGTCCTACTGTATAGCACAGGGAACTATATTCAATATCTTGTAATAGCCTAAAATGGAAAAGAATCTGAAAAAGGATATATATGTCTTTATACATACATACGCATAACTGAATCCCTTTGCTGCACACCAGAAACTAACACAACATTGTCAATTAACTATACTTCAATTAAACAAAAAAAGAAAAAGGTAAATAGTGGAGATTGAGGAAGAACTTTGTTTTTCATATAAATTGTAAATGCAAGAGCATATGACCAAGAAAGGTAAGGAAGTCTTTAAAAAAAAGGACAGACTCAGCTTTATGGATTGTTTTAGATCTGAGGTTCCTAAAAGTTAAAAAAAATCTAAAATGTATTTTCAATCATTTGGAATTGATTTAAAAACAAAATACACGTGCTGCCAACAGTGTTAGCTTGTTAGACTGCAAACAGCACTTTAAAAGAAGTACAGCTGTCACATTTTCTGTCCTTTGTAGAGATTTAGCCTCGGGAAGATAGCAAGTTTGCAAATTAACAGATCTCATCGAAATTCCATCCTTCTCCCCTGGAGCTTCCGCTACCCCAACTCCACCGCCCCCGCCCCCCAAGAGCACAATCCTGTGGTTCTCTTGATTCAAAGAACATTTTTTTCCTTTTTCTCACCGTTGGATATGCTTGTTATCAGGCAGGTTTAAAATGAGAATCAATGAAGAAATGCTGTCATTTAAAAAATTGTATAATAATGATTCTAGAGTAAATGTTCTGCATGTTTTTTTTGCAAAAATAACTGGATGGGGGCTTTTGCTCCAGTTAATTATAGACTGGAAAGAATTGTAAGAAACACTTTTCTTTCTTGTTTTCTAGTTTATCCTCAGAGCCAGGCTCAGTGCCTGGCACATGGTAGGTGCTTAACAAGTACTGTTTGAATAAATTATGGACTAGCAACATGCAGAGTTAGCCTTATGCAGACTTGTAAGGTCGGCTGAGATGGGCTTTGACGAATTCAGTCTCCCTTTTCTAACCTTTCCTCTTGCTTCTCACAGGAGAACGTCTTATCACACCTGTGGAATCCTCATGTGTCGTCTTTATATATGTATAGTTTTTATTGTGGTCAAATATCAATACATATAACATAAAACTCACTATTTAAATCATTCTAAAGTCTACAATTCTGTGGTTTTACTATCTTCACAAGGTTGTGCAACCGTCACCACTGTTTAGTTCCAGAACATTTTTTTTTTTTTTTTTTCAGAACATTTTTGTCACCACAGATGGAAAGCCGTCACTCCCACTCCCCGCCCCTGGCAACCACTGACTTTCTGTCTCTATGGACTTGCCTGTTCTAGATATTTCCTGTGAATGGAACCATACAACATGTGGTCTTTGTATCTGCCTTCTTCCACGTAGCCTAATTTTTTTTCAAGGTTCGTTCGTGTTGTAGCGTGTTATCAGCACTTCATTCCTTCTTACAGCCGAATAGCATTCCATTGTTTGGATATATCACATTTCTTTTCTCTTTTTATTTCCTATCAAAATCTAGTGTCTAAGAGAACCTCTTAAAAATAGTTAATAAACTACCTAATAAATATAACTTAAAAACTCATCCAAGGGGAGTTTGCATTGTTCAAGTGGAAAACAGCTGAAAATAAAGTAATATATTTCTGATGGGGGAATCTCCAAGATGGGAAGACATTTCCAAGGGGATAGGGGATTTTTTTTTTTTTTTTTTAGTGCCACTGAATTACATATTCATGAACATCTGACTTCTTGCAAAACCAAGTCTACCGGTGGTTGTAGGACTGGAAAAGGTGCTGAACTGAGTAGATGGGCCCGGGGTTCTGATCCTCGGTTAACTGTTAGTTGACACTATGTTGCCTAGTGTTTTCTGTTTGTTGTTTTGGTTTGATTTTGAACCAGGCCTTCTGCTAAGCTCTTTTACATACCTTTTTATCTCACGTAATCCTCACAAAAATTGCATGGAATGAGTCTACTTTTTATCCACATTTTATAAATGAGGAGTCTGTACATAAGGAAATGTAGGGAGACTAGATACCAAAGCTGAAGTTTCACTTGTAGTAAATTGTGGGGCAAGACTCAGACTCATGTCTGATTATCTTTAGCCTGAGCTCAGAACCACTTTCTTTTACATTATTATTATTCTTTTTAATTTTTTTGGCTGCGTTGGGTCTTCACTGCTGCACATAGGCTTTCTCTAGTTGTGGCCAGCACGGGCTCCAGGCGCACGGGCTTCAGTAGTTGTGGCTCGTGGGCTCTAGAGCGCAGGCTCAGTAGTTGTGGCTTGCGGGCTCCAGAGCGCGGGCTCGGTAGTTGTGGCGCACGGGCTTAGTTGCTCTGCGGCATGTGGGATCTTCCCGGACCAGGGCTCGAACCCGTGTCCCCTGCATCGGCAGGCGGATTCTTAACCAGTGCCTCACCAGGGAAGTCCCTCAGAACCACTCTATGGCAGGGGTTGGCAAACTACGGCTCACTGTGTGTTTTTGTACAGCCCACGAGCTAAAATGGTTTACACATTTTTAAATGGTTAAAATGATCAAAAGGAATGTCTCATGACCCATGAAAGTTATACAGAGTTCTAGTTTCTGTGTTAGAACAGTCACGCCTGTTTGCTTTATGTATTATCTCTGTTTTCATGCTACAATGGCAAAATTGAGTTATTTGGACAGAAATTATGGCCCTCAAAGCCTGAAATATTTCCTATCTGGC
Organism: Physeter macrocephalus; assembly: GCF_002837175.3. Lineage (NCBI taxonomy): Eukaryota > Metazoa > Chordata > Mammalia > Artiodactyla > Physeteridae > Physeter > Physeter macrocephalus. The sequence continues at coordinate 130,805,655 of NC_041227.1, read as the reverse complement.
CCTTTATGGAACACATTTGCTTGTTTCCTCACCCGTAAAATGGAGACAGGGTAAGAATTCAATTCAATTATCCTTCAGGTCCCTTTCAGCTTTAATGTTCTGAGAATTGCAGAGAAAGTTGTTTAGACCTCCTGCTTTCCAGGGAGGTCTCCAGCTCCTCTGCCGTCCTCATTGTCAGCAAATGAGTTTACTTCTTTGAGGAGAAAGACTGAGTCCATCTGAAACAGACATTCCCCCCACCCACCCCACTCCTGGTCACACCCATCCGTGCCCTGACCTCACATCTCTCTGTGCATCTGTCCTTTCACTGATTCTTCTAGCCTGAGTGATAAACAAGGTTATGGTTTATCCCCTGCCTGTCATACCCAGGCACTCCATGGGCCAGTGAAGAAGGTTCAGAGATGATACGTGTCAAGTCAGGTGTATTATGTCCATTGTAGGGATGTGAGAACTGAAGCTTCGGGCGGTGAAATTGCTTCTCCAGGACACACCAGATAGCAAGTCGTGGCGCTTGCAGAGGGACCCCAGCCTTCCTGACCCCAGGGCTGCTACTTCTCTTGACCGATGTGATCTTGGCTCTCTGTCTCCCTGACCCCATACGGCCCCCATCCCTCTATGTATACCCCCTTCATTCCCCCCACTTTTTCTAATGTTCCTCTCTTTTTTGTATTAAGCTTGCATCCTGAGAACAGTATCCCCTTGGGTCAGCTCTTCTTCTGACCATACCTGCCAGCCCTACCCCAATCACTACCCTCATGAGATTCCTCTCCTCTCGGGTGTAAGTAGGGCAAAAAAGCATGAGTTCAGTTTGGTTCTGTCATTTGCAGCCATGTGACCTTGAACACTTGACTTCACTAAACCTGGGTGTACAGATCTGTAAAATGGGATGGTGATCTCAGCAGCCACAGAGGCTTGACTCGAGAATTAAACGAGATCACCTATGTGCTATACCTAAACGTGCCTGTGCCTAACAGACACTAAGGACTGCAGCTCTTGGCCCTCTATTATCATAGAATGGGATTTTCTATCCTTTTTTTTTTTTTTAAGAGTTTTAACTTTTATTCCAGAAATTTAACACATTTAATTTGTAGGCTTAAAAAAATTTTTTTTTGAATCGGGGTATAGTTGGTTTACAACGTTGTGTTAGTTTCAGGTGTACAGCAAAGTGATTCAGGTATACGTATACATATATCTGCTCTTTTTTAGCTTCTTTTCCCATATAGGCCATTACAGAGTACTGAGTAGAGTTCCATGTGCTGTACAGAAGGTCCTTATTAGTTATCTAGTTTATACATAGTCGTGTGTATATGTCAGTCCCAATCTCCCAGTTTCTCCCTCCCCTGTGCGTACCCCCTGTTAACGGTAAGTTTGTTTTCTACGTCTGTGACTCTATTTCTGTTTTGTAGATAGTTCACCTGCACCCTTTGTTAGATCCCGCGTATAAGCGGTATCGTGTGGTATTTGTCTTTCTCTGTCTGACTTCTACCCTATTGTTCAGTCCCAAGCCCCCAAATTACCTCACTCGGTTTTCTGGGGTGTTTCATGGTCTCTTTCCACTCAAACCATCCAATTTATATTCAGCTTGTTTTTCCCTCTGTCACATGCATCCTCTCCTCTAGCCTCTTATCGTTTTTTCCCTCCAACATCTCATGCCCCTCCCACAGGCGGTGCCTTTTCATAGACTGACCATCTTCCCCTCCTTTCCTTCAAGTCCTATGCGTTTGTCAGGCCTCACCTAAGAGCCAGCGCCTCCTGTGACTGGCCCCTCTCGTCCTGGTCTCTTCCTGTATGAACTTCCTTTGAACGGGGAGTCACAGAGTCATCAACTGGCCACAAAAGGCACCACGTTGTTCTTCCCACTTGTTCAGGTTACGTGACTTCAGGAAGGCCATCCGACCCGTTGGTGGCAATGTCAGACACTGCCTTCTCTATTTTCGTAGAAGTAATCTCTGAATCGTGTACATGTTCTTATGTTACTCACCATTCAATCCACAGAGTCTCCGGACTTATTTTATGTTAGGCTCTGAACTGAAGGGAGGTAGTAAGGACGAGTTTCGTGCACTTGCGCTTGAGCGCACGCGCCTCCTGAGGCGCCTTGCTTGCCCTAACCTACTCCTGGTCCTGGTCAGACCTCCACTTGTCCTGGGGGCTGACGATCAGGGTGGGGTGGGGTCCGGGGAATGACTCACCACACCAGAGGCTCCAGCAACACAGAGGAAGTAGTGATTAACTGGGGAGCCAGTAGGAAAGGCTTCACAATGGAAGTGACACTGGAGCTGGCTTTTGAAGGATGAACACGAGTTCAGCAGCAAGGGGAAAACATTTTGGTCAGAGGGAAGAGCTTAGGGAAGGCAAAGGAGGCCTGAATACGCATGTCCTGCATGGTATGTAAGTTTGGGGTACCACTGGGTTTTGTCTGGGGTGCAGTTTCTTAGGGAGTTGGGGGAGAGGAGGTGATGGAGTGACCAAAATTCAGATTTTTTTTTTTTTTTTTTTTTATTAAAAAGTCCAGGGCTTCCCTGGTGGCGCAGTGGTTGCGCGTCCGCCTGCCGATGCAGGGGACGCGGGTTCGTGCCCCGGTCCGGGAAGATCCCACATGCCGCGGAGCGGCTGGGCCCGTGAGCCATGGCCGCTGAGCCTGTGTGTCCGGAGTCTGTGCCCCGCAACGGGAGAGGCCACGGCGGTGAGAGGCCCGCGTACCGCAAAAAAAAAAAACAACAAAAAAAAAAACAAAAAAAACCCTCCATGCTCTTCTTCTAGTACCTCATTGTACTTCCTTCCATATAAAAGGTCTGAATAGATTTGGCCCTGAAACCTTTTGAGGTGCTGTAACATTGTCCATTTGTCTTTCTGTGCCCTTGAACTACAATTTTGTTATTTTCAGCCCCCCCCCCTTTTTTAAATCCCTTCTGCTTGCTGTGTGATGTACACTGTGAATGCAAAGGTTGATAGGGTCATAAGTTTAGTGCTACTTCAACTGGAAGTTTCTGGATGCAGCAGGGCGCTCTGCTGGTTGATTTCTTAGCCTTGAGGATGATTTCTGAATCAATGAGAGTTCGTCGTGAAAAGGTATAGAAACTGATTCTCACTGATCTTGGCAGGAAATGAATCCGTTGAAAGAATCTGAGGTAGTTCGTAGAAGATGCCGAGGGGCCGGAGAACTAGAATCAGACAACAGAGCTTGAACAGACATGAAAATATACCAAAGCAGGGGGCTGGTGCCGACACCACTGCTACCACTAGTGGGTACAGATTCCTCGCTCGTACCACTGCTATTGGACCTGGGGTGTGGTCCTCATCGTAGCTGCTCCAGTAAGGCTTCCCCAACTGGAAGGAGCTGCCACTGCTATTGTCAAGTGCCAGAATGGATCCTGTGCTGCCCCTGCCTGTTTACATCACTAGGGACAAATTCCAAGTCTACAGTGGTTGTGCTGGGCCCAGACTCTAGCGCAAAGGGTGCCGAGAAAGTGAGTATCCAGCACTCTTAGCTTCCATCACGGGTAGCTGGCTCCGCCTCGTGAGGTTGCAGTTTCTCCACACATAGGAAGGGGACTCATGCTCTAAATGCAGGACCAGTATCTACTGCCATCTCTAAGCTGGCCATTGTACGCACGCCACCAACTTTCAGACGTGTGAGAAATTCAAAGTGTACTTGGCATCGGGAAAAGATTTTCACCAACAGTCTGAGATAGAGGAAGGAAACTCAGACTCGGAGAGTTCAGTAGTGGAGCGAAAACTCTCAGTCTTAGATTACTTACTGACCTCAAAAGCAAAAAAGGGCTGGCTCAGCCTCAGTTAGGTCTGTCAGGGAGCAGTTCTGTCTCACTTAAAAGAAGTGGGATTTGAAATGTGAATGGCATGGCCTTGATTTGTGAATGATTTTCAGAAATCATAGACAAAAATCAGAGAATAAAGTTTGTTTTATCCTTATTAAAAACTTGAGTAGTAGAATAGGTGTTTTTCTTGTTTCACAGAAGGGCAAATTGTTGCATGGAGCAGCTCGTCGGGGTTATGTAAGGACCAGGTGGTCGACCCGAGGCTAGGACCTAGTCTTTCCCTTTTGCTTTCTGTATTTTCACCACGCCTTGGGTCTTTGTCTGTAGGAACTCGGTTTTCTTTGGGTAAGGAATGAATTGTCTGTAAGTGCCCGAGTACCATGAAGAGTATTAAAAGAACTCTGATGTTATGCCTAACGACTGGGTTGGTAGGACATAAACGGTAGCTTTACTTCTCAGGGTGGTTATTTGGATGAGGGATATGTTGCATGTCTATACTCTAGCTTGAAAAAGTAAACCTCGTGGAGGTGTCTCTTCCTTATTTTGAGATATTTTATACCATCAACTTCAGTTTCAAATGTATCCTTCTGAGCTTTAGTTCACATTTATTTCGAGTCATTAAAGCATGCGGGTCAGGTGGCCCAAGAAATCAGATAGGTACACACACAGCTAAGGAGTTAAGAGTTTAAGCAAGAAAAACATGTTGTTTATTTTTTACCCTGCAACAAAGGTATTTTGGGTGTGTGCACATGGTCTCACCAGCTGCCGTCTCCCTCGATGTTAGATTAGCTTCCATTGCTTTCGTCTCTCCTGGGGACGAACGGAAACGGAGCCCGGGGGAGGGCAGATCTCTCACTCTGCCTAAGAATATCAGGTTTGTATAGTCTAGCCCGTGATTGACAGTTGACGGTCCAGCGGCTGAACGCCGGCGTTCTCCGAGGGATTGCGGACGCAGGGCAAGGATACAGCTTGGAGTTACGTTAGTCAGCAAGTGTTCGGAGTGACGCACAGGAAGCCTAAACTATACTAAGTGCTGGAGGCTGAGGTGCTGCATTTTCAGAGTCGTGTTACACGGGCTACAGCAGGAGCAGCAGGACCGGCGGAGCCAAGTTACTCTCTGCACCTCAGTTTCTCCTCCAGTGTTGAGAGGTATATCCTGGATCCCAGACCTCGCATGTGGGGCTAGGCTTGGAGGTGGGTGTGTTCTCTCTGTTGCAGGTGAGGAAATCCAAGCTCGGGGAGGCCGAGTACTTCCCTTTGAGGTCACGGAGCTAGTCGGTAGCAGGGTGTGGACGCAGACTTAGATCCGGGGCCCCTCAGCCTCATTGCCTCTTCTTATCCCCTGCCTTGCAGCATCGTATCAGCGGCCCCCCGCCCCCCGCCCGATCCTGAAAGACACGTGTGCACGCCTCCTCCGCCTTTTCACAATGGCTGTGTTTTGGGCTTGCTGGGGGCCAGGTGCTTGAAAACACAACGGCTAGACTTCGTCGTGATTTTTTTTTTTTAAGGTATTGAATTATTCAGTTCTCTGAAGTAGTCAGTGAATTCGATACCCTTAGCAGGTCCGATGATGTGGTTGATTTGTATAACTTCATATTTTATTGTCATCTTTGTTTCCTACCAGCAAAGGAGTCCTAGGTAAAGGTCGGTTTGGGAGGCGGAAATGGGTGATGGCGCGGAAGGCAGTTTCCTAAACAGGTAGGGACTGGAAGGGGAAGGAGATGACGCAGGGAAGAATTAGGGCAGCCGTCTGACCTGGGGCCATCGGGGCCCTCAGAAGGGTGAGCGTGAGCCGACCAGGGGGAAGTCAGGTCCCAGAGGCGTGATGGCAGCGAACAGGAAGCAAGGTCCACGCTTCCCTAGCAGGGAGCCCGGAGCAGGGAGCCTTGGAAAAGAGGGGACGGCTGAGTCCAGGGAGATGCAGACCTGCCAGACTGTCGAGGTCAGCTGGGGGCCAGGGCCCTTTCAACCTGAAATCGAGGGCCTTCCCCGGCGGCCCGGTGGTTAAGTCTCCGCGCTTCCCCTGCAGGGGGCGCGGGTTCCATCCCCGTTCGGGAAACTGAGATCCCGCGTGCCGCGTGGCCAAAACACAAACCAACCAACCAACGCAGAACAAAACAAAACACCTGAACTCGCGGGGCAGCGTACGGAACACCGCAGAGAGGAGCCCTAGGGACTCAGGGCCGGGAGCAGGCGAGCAAGTCAGGCAGCCTAGGCCTGAAGCAGGGAGGCATCCTTAAACGCTTGTTCCCTCAGGAAGCAGGACAAATGCACCTAAATATTGTTCCAGCGTCCCTCTCACCCGTCTTGCTCCTCCTCTTCTGTAGGAGGACTCCTTACCCCACCACAAAACCAAGCAACTGGCTCAGTTATCTAGCTTTGTGGGGAAATACTCTCAGAGCATTTTTTAAAAACACTAAAGTCCTCTCCGCATGGAGGCCTAAACGAACCCTCTTTTACGTGAGACTCCTTCTGAAAGGGCCCCGACTCTTCTTCTTGGCACTTAAACGCAGTCTAACGTTTGTACGTAGGAACCGTGACCGCGTTGCGGGTGTGTGGTGCGCGGAGAGCCCGGGAGAGGCTGCGGAGCTGCTGGGCCTGGGTTCCCAGCGGCTGGGCGGCCCTCGGTCTCCCGCTGCCGTCCTGCGGCCGCGCCGCGGTCCCCGTCCCGTCCTGGCCTCGCTGGCTGCCCCCGCTGGCCACTGCTCTTGCCGTTCTTCTTTGTGTGCTGCTTCGGTTTTTTCGCCCAGCCACGTCCCGACTGTCGGCCCCCGTGGTTTACTTCTTTAGCATCTCCAGGTAACGCCAGGCTCCTTCCTCTGGTGGGTGGATGGGCTGCTTGCAGGGCCGGATGTCCTTCTGGTGCTTTGCTTCATGGTGGCTCTTTTCAGCATGGTTCAGAGCATTTGTTTTCGTTGCTGGCGGTGGAGGTGCTTTCCTTTCCTTTTTTGCCTCTGGTGCCTTCTGTCCTTGGGGTTCACGGCTTTCTCCCACATGCTGAACATGCTGAGTGAAAGGCTCCCCTCCCAACCGGGGCGTTTGTAGGTGTCGCAGGGCTGGCCGAGCGTGATCAGCCACGCGTGCTGTGTCCAGGTCTAGGGCAAAGGCCGGCACTCCTGGGTCACAGCTTTGAAAGTGACATCACCAGTCCTTTGATGACAGGGGTGAAAGGAGCCTGTTTTTCTCCTTCTTTTAGCGTGATTAAGAGCATCGACTTTGGAGCCAGGCTGCCTGGGTTTCAATCCCAGCTCTCCCCTAATTAGCTGTGTAGCCTTAGGCACATGACTTAACATTTTTGTTTCTCAATCTGTAAAATGGGGATAATACTAGTACTCCGGAAACAAGGCTGATGTGAAGATTCTATATTATGTGATATATGTTTTCTATATTTACAACATACCACATGTAAAAGAACATCATATGTCAATACAATGTATTATTACAGTTATGTATTATATAACATACCATATAATAATATATTTATAACATATATGTTATACATCATACTAGTGTATTACTCAAATTATATATAATATTATAATATATAACATATAGTGTATAAACCATGCATATAGAGTTAATAAATGTAAAGCCTTTAAGACAGAGCTGGTATAGAGCAAGCAGGTGCTATGCGAGAGTTTATTATGCTTGTAACAACATTTAATGGAGTATAATCTGTAAAAATACTGAGTCACTATGCTGTACCTCTGACACGAATATAGTATTGTAAATCAACTATACTTCAACAGAAAAATCAATAGAAAAAAAAGAGTTTATTCTTCTGTGTTTCTGTGGAGTTTTTTCTGCGGGGTGGAGAGGGGAGTGCATTTTTGGTTTTGACTTAAAAGCAAGGCTGATTATTATTGCTCAGACTGTCCTGAGTGGTTAGTTGTCATTTCTATCCTTAATTTAAAGATGTAGTGTTTTCCTAGGAGTAGGTGCAGAGTGAATATGTGTAGCTTGATCTAAATCTGAAGCACAGCAAGCACCCGGATGGCCCTGGGTCTGGGGCAGTAGCATTCGGAAAGCCTGGTCTCCACGTTGCCCGGCCAGAAGCTAACCAGTCGGTCACCTGCCCATCTCCTCGGGCCTCCAAGTGTCTCTCTTGTTTTCAGTGCTTTGCAGCTCCCTTCCGAGACTCTTGGGTTTGGGATGCAGCCGTGGAGGTCACGCTCTGGCCCGGCCTTCATCCATGCTCGGCCTCTGTGTAGCATTTCGGAGGTCGGGGGCAGGGGGTCAAACCCATTGTTCCAGTTTGGGGTAACAGTGTAGTTTTTCCTTGAGAAAAAATTTCTTCCAGAGTACATTTTCCTCTTAAGATCTGTGTTTCATGATAAAGTTGAGCTAGGAAGTTGAGGCCAGTGTTTTAGTTTCGTCAAAAAACACATTTTGTGAGCGCCTTCGATGCAAGAGGAATGTAAATACGATCCTGCCCTCAGAGTAATTACAGTCTAGACAGTACAGTTTTGTAAATACACACATGTATATATAATGAAATATGATAGGAAAGTATTTTTGGTACTTGTGAACACAAAACCAAGAGGGTTCTAGTTAACCTGTGAGTGAAACGGGATGGGCAGGGGTGAATCTTGAAAAATGTTTATGGAAGGGATTTTATTTGAGCTGAATCCAGAACATTGAGTCGGTTGGCGTGAGTCAGTCAGGGAAAGGAAGCATAGTCTAGACAGAAAACAGCGTGAATAAGGGCACAGAACCTCAAAGCATCCTGGTGGTCTGAGAATGGCAAGAATTTGTCCTGGCTGAAGTGAAGTATGAGTGAAGGACAATGAGACTTAACAATAGCGTACAGTCAGGGGTTATCAGCAGCATATGCTGGCGCTGGCTTGTGTCTGGTTCACGAAAGCCGTTTATTTATTAAGTAGCCAGTAATTGTGCAATCTGCTTGTTAAACTGTGGGTAGCTTGAAATTGACAGTGGTGGAAATATTTACACCATGGAAATCGGCAAATATCAGGGCTTTTATCCCCCCAAGAGGGCTTTCTCAGTGCCCTACTGATGGTGATGCCCTGTGTGCCCCTCTGATCGTTATCCTTTGGGGCCCCTCCATGTAGGCCATGGGAGCCAGTGCAGGATGCTGGCAGGGGAGTGTCACGATCAGCTTTGTAATTTAGGAAGAGAACTCTGTGTCTTTGGTTTTGTCCCTCAGGAAACAGACCCAGAGAGGGAGCTTTTCATGCAGGAGGTTTCTGGGGAGCGTCCCTGGGAGTAGAATTGAAGGGGAGTGAATGAAACATGACTGGACAGAAGGAAGAGGGGACAGACCAAGCTGATAGGGCCCGGGCCACAGGGATGCTTTGGAGCTGGAAGGGTTCACCCCAAGGGTCCCGCCCAGAGGCACAGGGGTCAGGCCTTTATACACCCGCCGTCACCGGATGAGGCTGGCCCTGTGGAGGGGTGCGTAGCCACTGGGAAGTGGCGCCGCAACTGAGGACACTCCCAGGAGAAGCTCCGCAAGTGGGGAGGGCGTGCCTCAGGCCTGAAGGCCACTCTGGGTGTTCCACCCCAGCACCCGCTGCACCCCAGTGGCAGTTTGGAGGATCTGTGAGCCCCATGGGAGGAGGGCAGCCAGGAAACCAGATGGGAGAGTGTGACTGTCGTCCAGGTCAAAGGTAATGAAGGCCTAGAGAGAGGAGCAGCCCCCAAGGATGGAGGAGGTGGGGGAGGGGCAGCTAGTGAGCAGGTAGGCCTGTGGGACCGGTTCCCCTCCCCTGGTGGTTTTCAGCTCAGGGCCGGAGCTGCCCCCGAGGCTGCGTTAGGCCGCATCCGGCAACAGTCTTGGTGGTATAACTGGGAGGGGCTGTGTGTTTGTGTGTGTGCTCTTGGCATTTTGGGAGTAGAGGTCAGAGAGGCTGGCAGACATCCTACCATGCACAAGACAGCTCCACAACAGAGCATTACCAGGCCCCAAATGTCAGCAGTGCCAAGGTCGATTTGGTATCATGAGCAAAGGAATGGTATCAGGAGAAGGGGAAAGGAAGTGTGAGATGCCTTCCTCCTCTGTCTCTGCCCAGGGCATCTGGGTGTTGCGTCCACAGGTCAGTACCAGATTGCAAACGTGGAGACAGTCCTTCACCGATGGGCAGAGACGAGAAGAACTTTTATCTTAGAAGCAAATACACATCATATTGTCTGTAAAACCCTTCCCGTCTCCTATGGAAACTTTAATTCTAGATAGCAATAGATTCTCATGTCTTTCCTTTCCATCTCCCTTCCCAAAAGTTCCATTAGAGCTTCACCCTGTATTTAAAAATACAGATGTGAAGGAAAGCAAATAATAATAAAGGGGCTTTTGGAATCACCCCTGGTTTTTGCTACCATGGTGAAAGTTTTGCTAAGAAATAGTAGTACTATGGGGATAATTGAGAAATGCATTACCTAGGTCTTGGCAAGGGAGTAAAAGCAAATGAAGAAAACGAAATTTCATCAGGGAAAACCAGAAGCTGATAAGGGAGGTCTGAACTTAGGTTGTGGAGAAGGGCATGTCAGATATCTCAGTTGGCTTCTAGCGTGAGGACATTCGATTCTAGCAAATTGGTAAGGACTTTGGTGCTATTTTTTTTTTTTTTTTTTTTTTTTTTTTTTTTGCCTGAAAGCTGGTATCGCACAGAGGGACAGTCAGCCAGGCCCCTGAGGTGTCCTGGTCAGAGCCGAGCAGACTCCAAGCGAACTGGGGCAGAGGGGCCCCTGGAGCCACCGCAGTGCCCTTGGACGGGCCTGAGCAGAAGAGCAGAGGACTTTGGCAGGAGCAGAGGTGCAGATTTCTTGGACGTGCGCGGGTGGGAGAGCAGAAAAGGCAGGCCCACTGACGCCTGGTGCGCTAATGGATGAGATGACGGACGAGAGCGTCGGGCGGAAAACTGCTCCTGTAGAGGCAGACGGGAGGTTCTGTGGGCCTAGGGTTTCCTTTGCATCTCTGCTGTCACAGAGTGAAAGCAGGCAGATAATGAGTGAGCGTGCGGTGTTCCAGCAAAATTTTATTTACCAAAGCAGGCGACAGGCCAAATCTGGCCCATGGGCGGTGGTTTGCTGAGCCCCTGGACTCGGGTCTTGAGGAGCTGGCTGCACTTCAAAAATGATTCTGATGTGCAGTTTGAGGAAGGTGTGGACAAGGAGGCGTAGGTAAGATTTACGACCAAGGGGGCCAGACGCACTCACCCTCCTTCCTTACGTCTGGTCTCCTTCTCCTAGCCACCTCTCTCCTGTCTCTCTTTATTGTTTATTTGTTTATTTTGGCCGCACCACGCGGCACGCGGGATCTTAGCTCCCCGACCAGGGATCAAACCCGCGCCCCCTGCAGTGGAAGTGCGGAGTCTTAACCACTGGACCGCCAGGGAAGTCCCTCTCTCCTTTTTCTAAATAATTTTTAGTGTGTGTGTGTGTGTGTATTTTTAGCTGCTTATTGATGAATAATAATCGATTTCCTGTTATTCTGGAAGTGTTCAACTGTAGGAGGAACCTCTTCTAGTTCTGTTCTCTCTGTTAGCCCTTTGTAAATGCAGTTTAGCTATTTTTCTCTTGGGGTAGCTCTTTAATTACATTTTCTCCTATTTGCCACTGACCTTGGGTCAGTGCTTCTCAACTTTGACTGTACACGTTAGAATCTCCTGGGGAATCTTTTAGACATCTCAATACCCAGGCTGCATTTGGAACAATTACTCAGAACTCCAGAGGCAGGCCCAGGCATCATTATATTCTAAAGCTCCCTGGGGATGCCAATGTACGGCCAAGGTTAAGAACCACTGCCTTGGATTTAAAGGAAAAAAATGTCCTCAACGCATTGTCCTAGATGCTGAAATGAAGAGGGAAATTTAACCTGCGTAGATAACCATTTATGGCCCACAGGTTATGACTATGAAAATGGAATTCCTCAGATTTTAAGGGCTGTATTCAGACAAACTTACTTCTCAGTGCCACAGTCGGAATTCTTTGTTGTGGTAGACGCAAGAAAAGAAAGATCAGGAAGGTATTGTGACTTGGCTGACGTCTGCATTCCTAGCCAGAAGCGCTTTTTCCATCACCGGGTGCGGTGACAGCCTTGGAGCATATGGTGAAAGCTTCCAGGCTCCAGTGATTAAGTCATTATCCACAGGAGCCAGTCTTGACCAGAGTAAATGATCAGGACAGATGCTCTGACTGTGTCCAGAGGGAATGACCTTCTAATGTAGTCATGGGCGCGTCCATATTTGATGATGTTTCTTACAGAGAACCTACTTGACCGCTCAAGGTGATTTTTGTGTCACGTAGGGAGACCCAGGGCAATTGAAAAGGCAAATTCAAGGAACTTTTATAAAGATGTGTCAAAATTATTTTGAAAATATGTATCTGGGGATAATAATACTTTGTAAGTAGCAACATTTTTAAGGGATTGTGTCAACAGCATATGGTTCACAAATTTTTTTTTTTTTTTGCACTTTGTAAATGCAAGATTCTAACCTTGTGATGCTGGAATTGCTCAAGTATTTACTATTCAAGGCCGAACTTCAAAGATTTAGAGCTTTCTTTCCTAAGCGAGGGTTAGAGAATCATGATTCTGGGGGGCGTGGGGCGCAGCCTACAAGGTTCTGAAGGGTATTGCAGCTGGGAGCAGAGCGTCTAATAACTACTGCGGCTTCTCAAGGTCCATTATATATGCTGGGGATGTGACTTCGTTTTACTGAGGGGCCATGGAAAGAGAACAGGATTCTGTCCACTGCAAGTAACTGAATACCAGCAAAAGTGGTTGCACAACGGGGGTTTCTTACTCCCTCTACAAGAATACCTGGAGAGGCATCCCTCCAGAGCTGGTTAATTCACCAGTTTAACCCTGCCCTGGCTTGGGAGGGTATCCCTTCAATTCGTGATTTCCTTGACTTTTTCTTCCTGGTCACAGGATGGCTGCTCTGTAGCCCCAAATATCATGATGTCACATGACAACATCAAAAGGCAGGAAAAGAAGGGGACATTTCTCCCCTGGGTCTTATTATTATTTTAATCAGGAAGGAAAAGCTTTCCAGGAGCTCCCAGAAGACTTCTCAGATTTCAAACCTGGAGCCAAAAGCTGTGTTACTTATTCCCCCTCAAACCCATATTGGCAAAAGGTGTTAATTTACCGCGGCTGGCATAAAATAGGGGTTAGCAAACTTTTTCTGTAAAGAGTCTGACTGTGCATATTTTGGCTTTGTGGGCTACATATGGTCTCTGGTCCATACTCCTCTTTTTCTTTTCTTAACCCTGGGAAAATGTAAACAAGCACGATTATATCTAGGGGTGTGTGCCAGGCATACGCTAATCAATTGCTTTTCATCTCCTGAGGCTGGTGGAGGGGCCCACCAGCCCTGCCACCCATTTTCAGAACCAAACTGTGATTTTGTTAGCAAACTGAGTGGGCAGCCAACTGTGTTGGCCTCCGTATCTAACTTGTAGACTTGTTGTGATGAGTATTACATGTCATAACTAAAGAAAGCAAATAATGTAGTTCTGGGCACATCTTAGGCCCGCAACCAAAATACTTATATTATTATTGTTATTTGGTATTATTGTCATTGTTCAGTAATCTTGTTTCACCCTGTGGAATTCTGTCATCTAAACCCGGCTTAGATGCATGCATGCAATTCTGATTAGACTGTAGTAAAACATTACTGGGTGATTTTTTAGTCGATTCAGTTTTCCTCTGTTGTGGGGAAGTGTGGCCTCTGAACTCCATGTCGCGTCCATTTATACAAAATTTTAAAGTTTTGAGATTATCATAGTAAGTGAAGCAAGTCAGACCAAGACAAGTATCGTCTGACATCACTTATATGCAGAATCTAAAAAAAATGATACAAATGCACTTATTTACGAAACAGAAACAGAGTCACAGACATAGAGAACAAACTTATGGTTACCAAAGAGGAAAGGCGGGGGGGAGGGAGAAATGAGGAGACTGGGATTATCATACGTACACCCTACTGTATATAAAATAGGTAACCAACGAGGACCTACTGTAGAGCACAGGGGACTCTACTCAATACTCTGTAATAACCTATATGGGAAAAGAACCTGAAAAACGATAGATATATGTATATTTACACTAAAGCACTGTGCTGTACACCTGAAACTAACACATCATTGTAAATCAACTCGACTCCAATATAAAACCAAAATTTAAAAAAAAGTACTTCGGCAATGGGCAATTTGATGAAGAAGAATTGGGATTTGAATTCTGAGGACTTTAGTAGCCTTTTCATTGGAATGGAGTTATTATTCTTACTGTGTTCGTCAGCTTAGACTAGGTTGCAAAACACCTCCAAATTTCAGTGGCTTAATACAAGAAAAATATTATTCCTTGCCCAAGCTCCTTGTCCCTAATGAACCGTCAGGAAACCCCACCCCTCTCAGAGACTCAGTGACCTGACCTGATGGAGGCTCCGCCATCGATGGTTGTACCATCTGGAGAAGATGGCCTTGTCACCAGTCTCCATGACAAGGGAGCGCCTCACTGCCTCAGCCTGGAAATGACATATTTCACGTCTCATATTTCGGTGGCCAGAACCGATCACATGGGTCAATCCAGCTGCAAGGAGGGCTGGGAAACATGGGGGAGCAAATGGAACATTGCGTGCGTATTACTGACCCTTTCACCATCCCATTGCTCTATTCATTTTCTTCAGAAGGAGGGAGTTGATGAAGTTGGACCATTGTAACACGTGTAATTCCTAGTCCTTTACTTTCTATCTTGTCTTACACTCTTGGGTATCCCATTCTCACTGTTTTCTCTTTATTTATTTTTTCATTTTTAGATTACATTCTTCTTTTTCCCCATGTTTTTTCCCTTTTCTTATACAGTTTAGAAGCTTGTCGAGAGTTTCTAAAGGTCACAATGAATGAATTAGACAGTGATAGAAGTGAGGTGGTGTGTCCCAGCTGGGTAACTACAGTGTGGAAATCTGACAGGATTTACCATTGCAAATGTCAAAAGCACCTTCTTTTGCTCTTTGCACACTCCTCTAACCCAGGGAGTCTCAACTAGGAGAGATGTTGCTCCCTAGAGAATATCAGGCAACATCTAAGAGCAGTTTTGCTTGTCACACAGGATGGGGGTTGCTACCAGCATCTAGCGGGTAGAGGTCAGATAGGCTATTAAACATCATACGCTGCACAGGACAACCTTTGGCTGCAGAAAATTATCAGGGCCTGATATCAACAGTGTTGAGACAGAAAATGCTGCTTCTGTGTGGTACATATATATAATGGGATATTACATAAAAATAAGAAAGAATGCAATCATGCCATTTGCAGTAACATGGATGGATCTAGAGATGATCATACTAAGCGAAGTAAGTCAGACAGAGAAAGACAAATACCACACGACATCACTTACATGTGGAATCTAAAATATGACACAAATGAACTTATCTACGAAATAGAAACAGACTCAAACTTATGGTTACCAAGGGGGAAGGGGTAGAGGGATAAACTGGGAGATTGGGATTGACACATACACACGACTATATATAAAACAGATAACTAGTAAGGACCTACTGTAGAGCACAGGGGACTCTACTCAATACTCTGTAATGACCTATATGGGAAAAGAAGCTAAAAAAGAGTGGGTATAGGTATATGCATAACTGAGTCACTTCGCCGTACAGCAGAAACTAACACAACATTTTAAATCAATTATACTCCAATAAAAATTAAAGAAAAAAAAAGAAACGGACTCAGACATGTAGTTGTCAAGGGGGTGGGGGAGGGGTGGATTGGGAGTTTGGGGTTCGCAGAGGCAAACTCTTATATACAGGATGGAGAAACAACAAGGTCCTACTGTGTAGCACAGGGAACTATATTCAATATCCTGTGATAAACCATAATGGAAAAGAATATGAAAAAGAAGGGATATATATATATATATATATATATCTGAATCACTTTGCTGTACAGCAGAAATTAACACAATATTGTAAATCAACTATATGTCAATAAAAGAAAAGAAAAGAAAGAAAATGCTGCTTCTTTCTCTTACGAATTACTATCTTGAACCTACTTATTTTCTTGAGCAGCCTTTACGTATTTACATGAGCCTGACTTACTTCACACCTTTGTGGGCTCCCTATAAAGGTAAAAATGTAAACCCGCCCCCCTCCCCCGCCCCCCGCCCCCCAAAGCACAAGTAGCTAGTTGATTCTTTTACAGACTTTGTGATTATTAAGTAGACTTTCTCAGGGTTCGGGTAGGATCTCTGAATGCAATTTTCACGTTTTACTTTTGTCCTTCTCAAGCTTTATACGTCTGTGGCGTTCCAGAATATTTCACGTTGTTTATCCAAGTCACCACTGTCAAAGTACGATTTCTAAGTAGGTAAAAATGTGACTCATACAAATATATAGGGAACGTATATTGAATAATGATGTAATTCATTAACGAGGGCAGCAAAGCCGGTTCACGTGAGAAATCAAGACAGTGAGGATTTGCGGACGCTGAAGAAAGCTTGTTGGCACAGGGTTGATAGTTCAGGGAAAAAACCTGTTAATCTTTCAGGGCCGCAAGACTGTAACCGTTGCGGTTGTTTTGGGCGCCAGACGGAAGTCATTTGCGTCTGTACAGATGCTCATGCAAAAGTTAACACACCGCTCCATGGAGCCCGGGCCTCACTCAAACAATTAGAGAGCGCGCTGGAACAACGGTCCCCACATCTAAGCCCGCGTCAGAATCACCTCCAGGGCTTGTAGAAACTAGATTAGTGGACTCAGCCTCAGTTTTTCCTTCAGTAGGTGTGTGGCGGGGAGATCCTGGCGTGTCTAACAGAGGCCTCAGGTGACGCTGACACTGGCGATCCAGGGACCACATTTCAAGAACAATCGCTCTAATGTGTCACTGAAAGACACAGTCGACCTTCTGCCTTATTTTAAATTTGGGTGTTTTTTTCTTAAGACTCACACAAGAGATATCATAATTGAGAGAAAAGAAAGAAAAAAAAAGAAAGTAGCCAGGGTAAGCTATCAGAGTAACTGGCAGCTCTCAGTGACTTAACGCTAAATGCTGTTTCACTCATTCTATATCAGATAAAATCGGATGAGTCTTAGACTACCCTCCTTCAGCAATGCCACGTAGGACACGTGGATTTTGAAGGTGTTTATGGCAGGAGAGGAGAGAACCAGAGATCCCAATGTGGGCTTTTCACTAACTAACTCCTAAACCAGAAGTGGCACCTGTCACTTCTACTCACATCCCATTGGCCAGAACAGACGGCAAGGGAGGCTCGGAAGGGGGGTAACTCATGTGTATTCAGAGAACATCTGATGTCTCTGCTGAATGTTTCAGAAATACAAAAAGGTTTGTAAATGCGTGCTTACCGTTCAAAGGACCCAAAGCATTTTAATGATGGTAATGATATTCCTGCCAAAATTATATTGGGATGTGCATATTTCACACTTAAGAATTTAGATTTCTAGGAGAGCAAGCAAGGGATAGTATGACCAAAGAAAAAGACGAAGTTGACTTAGGGAAGATTCTAATGCGTGAAATTGCTGTTAATGATTTAAAAAATATGTCTGGAGAAGAATAGTAATTAATTACGTAGGCAAACATTGGTAGCCCCAAGTAAAACATACTTAAAGAGAGAGAACCATTAATTCTCTTACTGTGATTTGATAAGCTCTTCCATTTCAGGACGCAGCAGGCTGGAGGTTTGGTGTTTGTAGGATGGGGTTCTAACTCTTGCCCTGCCCCAGTTTCCCTCATGGGAAAAACCTCTGCACTCACCAAACACTTACTTAAGGATTACAAGTTGCCATACTCAAGGTGAGAGGAATCAAGTGATTCTTAAAAGCTTTCCGTTTGGGACTGGCTGTTATGTAGCCTTGTGCATCACTTAGCTTTCTGATTCTCTAGTTTACTTATCTTTAAAATGGACCCCATTGAAATACCGTGAAAGATAAATGGACACGAACACAAAGTTCCTAAAAATCCCTGATCTAATGGTTCCTTTGTCCTTCTTTATCTTACACTTGTTAACATAGGCTAGAAAATCTATCATCTGGATCTTTGTTAGTTGTGGGAGGACCAACTGTACAGATTTGCCTGGAACTGAGTGGGTTCCCAGGGTGTGGATTTTCAGTTTTAAAGCCAGGAATGTCCAGGGCAATGCGGAATGAGCTGGTCACCATATTTCGTGGAGCATCTTGGAACCTGACTGTGGTCGGCCTGGGGGAATGCCTATACATTTGATCTCTGGGGGAAAATAGCATCTAGGCTTTACGATGACTCTTCTGTTCTTTTACAGGGAAAGAACTTGGTTGGGAATGGCCTGGGATTTGTGTTGAGTCTTATTTTAAAGTAGGGCAACCTTATGTCTTTGGAACTTTAAAGTAATTGATACTAGAAATTGTCCTGAGCTGACCTTCTCTACTGTAATAATCAGATCTTTAAACTCATTATCGTTTGGTCTGCTGAGCACGCCACACCTGTGACTTTCCTGATGTGGAGCTATAGTAATTTGAGGATGAGAAGTTGCTGTCAATGTTCACAGAGGTATGCTTGGTGGGACCGAGAGCTCTCCCCGTGAGATACAGACATCTGGGGTGATGTCTGTCGTAAATGATCTCCCCCCTAGTTCCTGCCCACTAAGTCCTGTTATTCTGCCTCCATGCCTCCCCTGCCTGGCCTTCTGTCCTCATCTGAGTTAACTGCTTTGTTTTGGAGGCTACATATCTCTTGTGGGTACTCTGACAACACCTGCTCCCTTACCCTGCTGCTAAGTATCTTCCTACAAAACATTTATCATCATCCTCCTGCTCTAAAATTGCTGTTGCTGTTCCCTTCTGGCCACCACGATGAAAGCCAGCTTCTTAGCTTGGAAGCTCTGCCTGACCTACTGCTCGACGGGCCACTGCCTCGAAGCCCTTTCACAATCCACACCTTTGCACCTGCCGCTCCCTCTGACAACACCCTTTTCCTTCTCCACCTGGACATTATGGACCCATCCTTTTGGACCCAGTTCAAGTGCTCTCTTCCCTGGGAGACTCCCCAGCAAGAGTCCCTGCCTCAGAGAGACCTTAGTACCTTTCTGTAGTGGTGGCTTCTTTGGTTGAAGGGTACAGCTTGGGGATTTAGAGACGAGCTTGTGACTCCCTACTCTGCCTGGAATTACCTTTGTGCACCAACAGCGAGCGCTTCAGGAAGGGCTCCTACTGCTGAGCCCTGTCATGGTGTTTCCCCTCTCTTACCCAATGCCTGCTGGCGCGTTTGTGCCCCGTGTTGAGCAGTATTCACCTGGGAATCCTCAGTGCTTGGCCCGCCGTCCTGCCTGCCGCTTGAGTAGATGAAGGAGCCCAGTCTGGCATTGTCACAGGGCTTCCTCTCCTTTTCAGACTCTACGTCCTTTGCTGGGGCCTTGTTATCCCTAGTGTGGTCCCTGGACCTGCAGACTAGCAGTCTGGCAACAGCAGGGAGCCTGTTCGAAATTCAGCGTCTCCAGTCTCCCCCGAGACCTGCCACATCACAATCTGCATTCTACCAGCATCCCCAGAAGATTCGAAAGCATGTTAAAGTTTGAGAGATACTGCTTTAGGCTGGTTTCAAGTCATGGTCCCGTTACCACCTCTAACACAATCACCCTTGAATGCGGGGTCCTTCAGAAAAACTTACAATTCTCCCTCCCTCCCTCCCTCCCTCCCTTCCTAAAATGCACATTCATAGGACCTGCCCTAGACCTACTAAATCAGAATCCCAGGGAACAGAGCCACAACCTTTGAAACAAATACCCCAGGAGATTTCTATCACCCTGAAGTCTGAGAACCACATCCCAGGGCATTTCTTAGCTGTTTAGTTGTCTCTGATTTCCACCAAAACGTGGACTTCTGAGGCCTGTCCTCACGCTGAGTGGTATCCCTGCTGAGGTCTGGTCCCTGGACCCTTCCAGTTTCCCTGTTGCTCTCAGCGGTGCTGTCCCTCTCCTGCTGCCCCCAGGTTTCCAGCTGGCTTTCATCCCGTTACTGGACTACTCCTTTACCCTGCGTTAAGCAATGCAGTGTCTCCCAGCTTCAGGAAAAGAGGGAGACATTTTTGCTTCCATCTGTCGCCTCCTCTGGTCACTGTCCACGTCTCTGCGTGTGTCACTCCTTTTAAGTCCATCGTATGTCGCCACTGTCTCTGTTTTCTTCCGTCTCTCCATTTTCTCTGCGCCCATGCAACTTTTAGTGCCTCTAGTCTGGCATCTCTTCCCACTTCACCACCAAAACTCTTCTTACAAAAGTCACCAGAGACGTCTTTGTTTTCATATCCACCGACCTTTTTGCGTGCTTCAAAGCAGACCCCTTAGAGGCTCGCAGCCCCATAAACAAAATCACGTATCATGGTTCTGCCTTGCTTTGCTGGTGTGCGAAGCTGAGCACGACTGCCAACCCCTAAGCCCGGGAGAAGACGGGCCTCGCTCTCGCCGTACTCGCCAGCCGTCAGGGCAGGAAAGTAGTCAGTCACCGAGGGTTTTTATACTTGAAACCCCAACAGGTTTCCAGGGCAATTAGAACTTCTACGTGGGGCTGAGACTCTGTTTGTGCATTATCATCTTTGCTTATTTTCAGTGATATAGATTAGTGTGTACGACCAGGGTAGCATGTTTCTGAAGGAATATAAATTCAAAACTGGCTGACATTCACAAATGGTAATATTTTGTGACTATAATATATTTTGGACCCTTAAATAGAAAATGACTAAAAACATAGCAATATTGTTACATACCGGTTATATGTTAACTCTGTTTGAAACATACTCGAGAAAAAGAGCTGAATTCTCTGGATTATTACAGTATGGTATGCATTAAAAAAAATCATGTTTTACAAATTCAGGTTTACTGCAAAAATTGCTTTTTAGCATTAAGCTAGGTATGTTAATTCCTAATTCATTTAATTACCAAATTTCTTCAGGTAAATTATTGCCTCTATTATCCTTGTGGAACTGATTCTGACTAGAATCTCCCCTTGTTTTATAGAATGCACTCATATTTGGGGTAGCTAAACAAGTCATTATCTTCTCTTTGAGAACTGTAAACTAAATTTTTAAAATCCAGTGGAAGAGCAGGTGCTGAGGTTGAAAGGAAATAGAATAAGAAGGCACCAAACGCAGGGCATCTTTCTTTTTTTTCCCGGGGGCACCTTTCAAAAAAATATATACATATTACCTTCCTTCTAACTTCTTTCTCTCCCTTCCTTCTTTCCTTGTCTTGATCACATATTCAGCAGACAAATTCCAGGTGGTCCATTCGGTACAGTACGATGAAACAAACACGGTCCTTGCATTTAAGATACTAAGGGTTTAGCGCGGGGCAGTCTTGTCACCAAATAAATAACACAACTTGCTAAACATACAGGGAAGGTGAGGGTCCGATGGCCGGGGAGGGAGTGACGCAGATGGGGTGAGTGATGAGCTTGCGGAGACTCATAGTAGGAGGCATCTTGCTGGGGCTGAATCTCGACGGGTGAGCAGGTGTCCTGGGCTGCAGCATCAGGAGGGCAGAGGCAGACGCAGCTGAGGCACTGCACCCTCACCAGCAGGACCCCGAGGTGTCTCGGGGGAGTCCTGACGGACGAGGCTGGGGAAGTCAGGGGGAGTAAGGGGGACCACAGTCTGGATTTTAGTGACCACACGTCTGTCACAGCTACGGGGGCCGTGGATGGAGAAGTGCAGCCCTGAAGGGCGGGAGGTCACTGCGGAGATCCGAGCAGACTGCAGCTCCGACCTCACGCCTAGCCTGGGATTCCGTGTTGAGAAGTGGCCTGGCGTCCCAGAAAACGTGAGCACGGGTGAGGGGCGCAGAGAGAGGGCAGGCTAAGCGTGACTCTTAGGTCGGGGCAGCCTTTGATGGGGAGAGTCGAGGCAGAGCCGCTTAGAGAACTAGGAGGAGAACCTGTGTGGCACAGATTTAAAACGCCCACTGCCCTGTCCAGCTACTCGTAAGAAAGCCCCTTTTTCCAGCGACACAGCTCCTGTCCCCCCATTCCGTCACCTCCCGGAGGCACTCAGAAAGGGGAGCGCCCGCTTCGTCGCGACACAGCTGTTGAAATGACGAGACGAAAGCTCTGTGGCTTCCCACCGTCGTTTGCCCGTGTTACCGGCTCCCCGTGGTCCCCACGGGCCCGCGTGTGACATGGTTTCCGAACCTGCAACCTGCACGGCGGGCACCGCCAGCGGCACGTGGTCGCAGTGAGACGGAGTGAGAGAGGCGACTCCCCTTGACCTCATCCCTTCCGCCTTCCACAGACGCTTCTTTCTTCCACGTTTTACAGCCCACTCTGCGTGCACATTGCTGGGGCCGTGCTCCGAGGGGCGGGAGACACAGCTCGGGGCGCTGAAAGGCCTTGCTTTGTCCAGAGGCATGTTTGTGCGACTGTTTCTGGTGCCCGACAGGGTCGTTTTTGTTCTGGGAAGAGTTGGTTTGAGAAGGCGGGCTGCCGAGAGGGCCGTTCCGGGGCTCCCGGGAGCTGCCTTTCACCGCCCCGAGGCGGCCCTCGCCCGGCAGAGGTCATCCGAGGCCGCCGAAGTCTGTCCGCACGCAGCCTAACTCTGATAGTCACGGAAACTGTCACCAGCTTAACCGGCTTCGTAGTAGCCAGGAAGGAGCCCAGGCCAGCAAGATTCCGTTTTAATTGTCAATCACACGTTACCAAAAAAAAAAAAAAAAAAAGCCCAGGTGTGTTCCGGAGGCACTCAGAAAGGGGAGCGCCCGCTTCGTCGCGACACAGCTGTTGAAATGACGAGACGAAAGCTCTGTGGCTTCCCACCGTCGTTTGCCCGTGTTACCGGCTCCCCGTGGTCCCCACGGGCCCGCGTGTGACATGGTTTCCGAACCTGCAACCTGCACGGCGGGCACCGCCAGCGGCACGTGGTCGCAGTGAGACGGAGTGAGAGAGCCGACTCCCCTTGACCTCATCCCTTCCGCCTTCCACAGACGCTTCTTTCTTCCACGTTTTACAGCCCACTCTGCGTGCACATTGCTGGGGCCGTGCTCCGAGGGGCGGGAGACACAGCTCGGGGCGCTGAAAGGCCTTGCTTTGTCCAGAGGCATGTTTGTGCGACTGTTTCTGGTGCCCGACAGGGTCGTTTTTGTTCTGGGAAGAGTTGGTTTGAGAAGGCGGGCTGCCGAGAGGGCCGTTCCGGGGCTCCCGGGAGCTGCCTTTCACCGCCCCGAGGCGGCCCTCGCCCGGCAGAGGTCATCCGAGGCCGCCGAAGTCTGTCCGCACGCAGCCTAACTCTGATAGTCACGGAAACTGTCACCAGCTTAACCGGCTTCGTAGTAGCCAGGAAGGAGCCCAGGCCAGCAAGATTCCGTTTTAATTGTCAATCACACGTTACCAAAAAAAAAAAAAAAAAAAAAACCCAGCTGTGTTCCACCTTTCAGAACTTTTCCTCCGCGGTTGGCAGTAAAATTGCTTTCTTTTGCAGAAAGCACGATGTCAGTTTTAGTCAGAATTTACGTGTAGAAATTTGAAATCAGGCAGTTTGGAAAGGAAGGTGAAATTAGTGAGGTTTTCAGCTCGCGTTTGCAATGAATCACACACGTTTGGGATCGCAACGTGCAAACATCATGCGCTGAACTTCCCTTCTCGGGCCCTCCGGCTTCCTCGCAGACCCCGGGGCACATCGCAGCACGCTTCGCAGGCTGCCTTTGGATGCAGCCAGGGAGAACGTGAGGCGCTCTGCCTCGGGTATTAGCAGGGAGCAGGTTATAGCATCTTCTTTATGGGGGCATGGACTCTGGTCTGCGGACCTGTGTCGCAAGAACACTCCAGCAATGAGGAGATGCTTGGCTGCTCTCTATGGATTCCAGAACACGCAGTCCTACCATAAAATGACAGCAGAACACAGTGTGCTATTGAGTGCTACTGGGTTTGTGTTGAGCCATCTACTTTCCCCCCAGGGCCATGATAAGGATGGTTTCTTCCAGTGAATTCTAGACCCGCAGCCTAAAGGACTTTAGGTTCAACTCCCAGTTCTACCCTGTATTAGCTTGATGGCCTTGGATAAAGTTCTCAACCATTCCGAACTACAGTTTCGTCTTCTTTACGTCTCTGTGCCAGGGATATTTCTCCCTGTAGGTGTCACCCCGTGTGACTGGGCCCCGGCCTCGTTTCTGGGCATCTCTCGTCCTTCACGGAGTCTGGGCTTCCTTCCACTTAAGACTCTCCTCCAGTCCCTCACTTCCCCACATCTACGCTCTTGTCCTTACCGCTTTCCTTCCTTCTCCCCTTAGAATGTTCTGTTCTCCATATCTGCCTTTAAGAAATCATGTTTTTAAGACTTAGCTCAAATGGTATCTCATGGATAAAGTTTTCCCCAAAGGCTCCTTACTATTCAGGAAGACATGCTGAACAACGTACAGATGAAATTATATGATGTCTGGGATTCACTTTCAAGAAGTCTAGTGGGGGCAGGGCTGTAGATGAAGCAAGACTGGCCCAGAATCGATCATTGTTTCATCAGGGTGATGGGTACTTAGGGGTTCATTAGATTGTTCCCTTTTGTGTATGTTTAAATTTCCTTATAATAAAAGGCAAAAAAAAGTTGTTTTAATTACCCAAACCAGGGGTGATCTACTCCCGCACGGTGTGTGATGCTTGCTTGTGGCAGTTCCTTTTGACATCTGCTTCCTGTTAGGGCAGTTGATTAACTAGCTCAGTAGTTAGAAGACCATGCATCCTCATTTGTTCAGGACAGTCTTGGACAACTCCTTTGTCCTGCATTCCATCTGGTTTAGCATTTACCCCAGATTTTTTATTTTTATTTTTTAAAGTAAACTATCATTATTTAGTAGATGCATTAAAACAAGCCAGGATGAGTTTTACAGACGACCACTTGTAGTTCTGGCTTCTGCCATGATCTCAATTCGTGCGTGGGGTTTAATGCAGCAAGCGGGATTTTATGTTAATGCACAGACACAGCAACGACTTAGGTCTCTTGTCCTTGCCTTTCACGGAGAGAGAGCCTGCAGGGTGCTTGCTTCCTGGTAAATCCAAGCGGTCAGGGTTGGCTAGTTCCTTCCCGTCCTGGGGGGGAGGCGCGTATCTGTCATCACTGTGGTCCGAGCTGTGGTCCGTGAGACCTAGCATTACAGGCTTGATGGCTCAGAAACGGACTTTTAAGTGAACGCGTGCCGAGAAAAATAATTCTGCTTGTGTCATTTTATAGTGTTCTGCTAATCAGTATGAAGTATTTTTCTACATTTTGCTTTAATGTACATATGTATATACATACATATGCATTTTTTTTTTTTTTTTTTTTTTTTTTTTTGCGGTACGCGGGCCTCTCACTGTCGTGGCCTCTCCCGTTGCGGAGCACAGGCTCCGGACGCGCAGGCTCAGCGGCCACGGCTCACGGGCCCAGCCGCTCCGCGGCACGTGGGATCCTCCCGGACCGGGGCACGAACCCGCGTCCCCTGCATCGGCGGGCGGACTCTCAACCACTGCGCCACCGGGGAAGCCCCATACATATGCATTTTAATATATATTTCGAAAGAAACAGGTTTGAATTGTATAGGTTCACCATCATGAAACCAATCTGCTGTTCAATAAACAAATATTAACATATTGTATAATTTTGATTGTTTTTCATACTATCTTTCAATTGCAAAAGTGTCCCTATTTAGGTGATAAAGTACATGATCACCATACTCCATAGTCAAGAAAATGGACTCTGAAATTAAACTTTTGACCCCAAACCCCAGCTCTGGGGCATGTGAACTGTTTCCCCTTAGAGATTGGTTTTCTCATTTGTAAAATGGAGATGGTAATAGTTGACTATAGAATTTTCATGAAGATTAAGGGAGTTGTTACATGTATAATATTTAGTATAGTGCTTTCCCGTTTATAAACACTCAATCACTGCTAATTATTATTCTTAGTTTGGTATGTTTTTATCTCCTCTGCTAGATTATATGCTCACTTAAGAGAGGAGACGTTTTGTTTACTTTTAGAGACCCCCTCACAGAGCCCGGCACATAATAGCTCCTCCTTGAAAATGTTTGTTGGTTGAATGAATGAATGAATGTCAGACAGCTCTTTTAAATGACTGGGCCCATTTCTGAGCCGCAGTCTGTGCGTGTGAGATCGAGCAAAGTCCACGCACGAATTCCAGATTCATTCCATCCTCGTTGGGACCCCAGCTGGGCTACCTGAACTGACTAAACACCAAGTCTTAAATAAAATGCTGTTACTACATTCTATAAATTAACAAGTTACAGCCTGCCCGCTTAGTTCCCTTATTTACGTTTTTACCGTCCTCTTGCATTTTCTATCAAAAGCAGCCTCGTTTGACCTTTAAAGCTCAGCAGAGGCAAACATTCCTTCATCTTGCTTTAAGACCCCCAGTGTATGTGCATTCATTCAGATGCTTGTTAAGCACCCTAGGATCGAATCGGCAGCAGGTTGAAGGAAGAAAGGCCACCTTCTGATGCCTCCCCGCTGCTGATTTTGTTGATTATACGGGGGAGGAGTAGGGGACTCGGGCAGGGGGCGCGCCCATCCTGGTGACGCTGCTTTGTTCTCCCACTCCTCTCGGCCATTTTCTCTTCTCCTTAGAAACAGGCTGCCCTCCTTTTTTACCCCCTCCCTGCCAGCACCTTCTTTGCCTCTTATGTTAAAGGCATTTCATAAACAGTGGTGCTAAAAAATTGTAAGAGGATAGTTAGTAGCGGTTACTTTTATTAGGATCTCCGCTTTCCCAGCAAGTTTCTGGATCTTTCTTCCCATCCCGTACCTCGATTCCTCGGCCGATTCCTTTCTGGAATTCATTTCTCAAGCCATCGGTGCCACATCCCTTCCAGTGGTTTGAAACTAGGAAAGACCTTGCACCCACTGTCAGAGCAAAAGCAAAAGTCCTGTGCTCTCAGCATCCCGAGTTGAAATCTCACAGGCCTGGTGTATGGGTTAAACGCATCATCCACAGGACTAATTACATGTCCCGCAACAGCCTCAGTTGCTCATCTGTGATGGATAAGGTGACTTGCACTCCCTTAAGGCCTGTTTCAGCCTCAAAGATCTATGGCTTCACTTACGTTATCAGTCAAACGGGCATTTTGTAGGAAACGCCCCGTTGGAATATTGTGTGTCGATAAAAATAGATCCAGAGTTGTAAACGATCAGGGTAACCAGTGAACTCTTGACACACCATCTGTTTTGTTAAGGTAGATTCTGCCATGAAATCTGTTAAAGGTACTATTATCAAAGCAGAAAAGTGCATCCTAGTGTTTACGTGGATTTCAGTAAGAATCAGTAATGACTCATGAACTGGTCATCTGACTGGACACCATTCTGTCCTTCTGGTCACTGCTTTACTTGAAGCTGGATATTACTCAGCCAATTATTTCCTCATACCTGCATTACCTGGCAGGTATAAAGGTTGCTCGATCAGGCAAAGAATATGGGATTAAGAAAAGGAAGAGTGACCATATATAACAAACATACATAGGAAAAGACTAGAAAATGTTAGAATCTGTGTTTTAATACCTCTCAGGGAGACATCCTGAGCTGGTGTTATATCTAATACCGAGAAGTATCTCCTTGGCCTGCTGTGCAGGCGTCACGGCCGTTTGGTGCTTACGGGCTGAAGTTTGTTAGGAAGTGGGAAATCGGTAGCCAGGAAGGTTTGGGATGATGGAGGGGGAAGAGGAGGAAAAGGGGTTGTTTGGAGCTCCGAAATGCTATTGTGGTGTTTCCTTTCATTGTGTGTCGATCGGTTCTTCTAGGGGAAGGCTCTGGACTGAGTCCCTTTCCATGCTCACTGCTGCTAGGGTGACGATGAAGCAACGGTTTTAGACTTGGACTTTCTGGGGAGACAGCCGGGACCGTCCTGGAAACACGATGCTACAGAAATGTGAATGTGCTCATATCTGTGAATAGCAGCAGTAACTCTCAAATCTTGGTTGCCTGTCCCATCCCTTCCTGAAGTTTTAGATTTAAACAGACGGTTGTTTGCTGCGTCTGTTTACCTGGATGCCCCGTCAGCCTCACTCTACTCCAACCCAAGCTCATCTCTTTCCATCTTTTCGAATTTGCCTCTCCTGTGTTCTTGTTTTCAGTTGGGACCTGCCATTCCTCTGAGGAGGACCTTTTCAGTGCAGTTCATTCTTCCGGCTCTCCATCTTTACGGTTTACCGATCCAGCCCAGGCTCCTCTCTTCTCTCATTTGGGCCTCCGCGGTGATCTCTTAGCCACTCTTTCTGTCTCCAGTCTTGTTCCCCATCTCCATCCGCTCTCCATGTGCCACCAGAATGATTAAAGAAGTAACTCAGCAGCCACTTACGGACCAACCGCTCTCTTTTCAGGGCTAAAACGGTAAACCGACCACTGTCTCTGCTCTCGCGGAGCTTATTTTCTGGTGCTGAAGGCAAACAAAGCCATGTCACGTACACAGACAAATAACTAACGTGTTTATAAACTGCACTGCATCACAGAGGAAACAAACAAGGATTCGAGGTGGACGATAAAAGGGTGGACATGCTTTGCTGTGTAGATAAGCAAGGCTGTCCTTGACGATGACATTGAAGCTGAGATCTAAAGCATGACGAGGAACTAGAATGGAAAGACGTGGGGAAATCCACGTTCTGGGCAGAAAAATGGTTTGTGCAAAGACCCTGAGATGTGTGAAAGCTTGGGGGGCTCAAAGAACTGGAAGCTGGAAGAGAATGAGAGTGGTTTAAGGTGGGATCAGAGAAATGGGTAGGAATTGAATCACACAAGGCCTTGTCGCCTATAGGAAGGAGTGCATTTTACCCAAGTTCCACGCAAAGCCGCCGAGGAATCCCAAGCACAGGAGCAGTTTTATCGCATTTACGTTTCACGATTGCTCTTGCTTCGTGGAGCATGCGTTAGGGGAGGATGAAAGAGAAAGTGTGGAGGCCAGGTAGAAGGTGGTCCAGTCCAGGTAAGAGACGGCGATGGCGTAGACTGAGGTGTTGGCCAGAGAGGTGGAGGAAGGAGCAGGTTTGGAATCACTGTGGGAGGTAAAGTCAATGGGATCTCCTATTTGACTACACATGAGGACAAAAGAACAGGAGGAGGCTAAGGACAGCTGGTTGGAACAACTGGGTGGAGGAGGTCATCTCTTGAGAAGAAGATTTTGACCCTTCTCTCTTCCTCGTCCACTTTTAAGGACTCGTGTTTAGACTGGGTGAATCCAAACAATCGAAGGGATCTCCCTGTCTCAAGGTCTTTAACCGTAAACACAGCAGCAAAGTTCCTTTTGCCGTGTAAGGTCACATGTTCACAAATTCTGGGGATTAGGACCTGGAAGTCTTTGGAGGGTGGGAATTATTCTGCCTACCCCAGCATTTGATTAGAGTAAAATGAGAAAAGTATCCCCGGTGGTGTTTGGCGACCTTGACAAGAGCCTTATTAGGGGTGCGATGGCAAAGGACAGCAGAGCGTGGTGGGCTGAGCCAAGAAAGGAGAAGTTAGGAAGCAGAAACAACGCGGTACTGTGCAGACAGTGGTAGTGTGCAGACAGCGGTACTGTGCAGACAGCGGTACTGGGCAGACAGCGGTACTGGGCAGACAGCGGTACTGTGCAGACAGCGGTACTGTGCAGACAGCGGTACTGGGCAGACAGCTCTTAACGAACTGGAGTTGTGACTGGAGGGGGATGTGGAATAAAGTGAAGCATTTTTTACGGCAGGTGCAGGAGCCTAGTTGTTTATTTACAGGCATAAACCAGACAAGAGTAGCATGAGGGCGATGCTGGGGAGCATTGTCAGAGAAGGAATACCTGAGGCGCTGGAATCCGCCCTAGGACGGGAGTGGATGGATCCAGAGCCGAGTGGACGAGGGGCCTCAGGTGGAAAGGACTTGCCTACTTTGTAGAGAAGGGAAGATGGAGAAGATGGATGCTTCGTGACCCTGTGATGGGAGGCAGGTGAGGTCTCATCGCGCACCTTCCATTTCTTCCGCGACGTAGGACACAGGGTCACGGTGGAAAACAGAACTGTGACCGTACCAGTTCGTTGCTTCTGACTTGTCCATGGATCTGCCTGCATACCTCTCCTCTCTGCTGCTGACCAGTGTTTGCTCACTTGCTTTACTGGATGCCTTGCCTCTTCCTCTCCCCCGTCCCCTCCCTCGACCTCCGACCACACTTCTGCAGGAGCCAGCCTGAGACACACCCTCGCTCAGGTGAGTGAGTTGCTCACGGTCTCTCAGAGCTCCCCCTTCATGCTCCTGTCACTCCTAGGATAATGACTTGCTGTGTGTCCATCGTCTCTACGAAAACGTGAGTTCCCTGCGGGCAGAGGCACGTCTCTTTCATCTTTGTTTCCATAGCACCTAGCACAGTGCCCGCACATCGTGCAAGTGTTGGTTGCATTTGATAGTCTCCTAGCAGGTAAATTGATTGAACATATATCAAAAAATATCAAAGTAGGATAGAAAAAGAAATCCATTCACTGTCCAGGAACTGTTATGCTGCTCTTCATTGACTTGTTATAACTTCATTCTGGCTACTCCTCACAGCTGGATCTCGGCCAGCTCAAGCATCCAACTAAAGATTATGGCTTAGTCATCTCTGTGTTGCCGGCACACGGCAAAGCCTGTCGGAAGCTAAAAATGTTTAATGATTTCGTATTATTTTAAAATTATTTTCTGTTTCTCTAGACGCTGTAGTATCTAGCAAATCTTCCTTTCCAGGGCATGTTCTCTGGTCAGCCTTTAGAGAAAATGTGTCGGATACAACCCTCATTTTGATCTCTGTTCATTTCAGAGGTCTTGGTTTATTATAAGTGGGTTGACAATAAGTTCTGTGAAGCTGAGTGACTTAGCATATTGTTTTTCAGCTTGTTTTTTTTTTTTTTTAAGAGTCAAACATATTTTACCCTTGCTGCTAAGGCATGCTAGCTATGCAACTGGTCACTTAATAACTACATATAAATAGACATCTTCACAACCGGTGTTTGTGGTGCTTTGAATGAAATATTTTGCAACCAAAAAAAAAGTTTACAAAACTATGGTTAGTGTCTGCAGAAAATATTCACAATAAAATGCTAAGGGATAAAAGCAGTATTAGAACTGCGTACACAGTGGGGTCTTAATTTTATGAGGAAACTCTATATCTGTGTTAGTTTATATAGTCATAAATGTGTGTACCAAAATGTCTGCAGAGTCATGCACCAAAATATTAACACTGGCTCTGCCTGGGTGGTTGGAATTTATTGGGGTAATTTTAATTTCCTTCTTTGCAATTTTCTTTATTTTCTAAATCTTTATAATAAATATTTTCTACTTTTGAGCTCAGGAAACCTATGGTATTTGTTGTTAGAAGTAACCCATTATTCTTTAAGCCTCCACGGTAAGGTGTCTTTTAAAATTTATTTTTATTTTATTTTGGCCAGTGATGGAGAGAGCAAGAAACCAGGAGTCCTAGATTTGAAATGTGTTTGTAGCCAAGAGGACTTAGAGAATGAAGGTTAATGGACATAAATGATTTTTGACCCACGAGAGGATTTGTAGATGACTTAAAATATAAGCATATGATCAGGGCGCAAGAGAGTTTCAAGCGGTGCCCAGTCAGATCTGTTGGATTCCCCAGCCTCAGCAGATGTTCCAGTGGTTTCTTAGGAGGGCCTCTGTCTACCCTGGTATGTGTGATTGCAGCAAGACTGTCTGAACACAGCTCGATTCCCAAGACCAAAATAGTCCAGTGAGTCACTTGGACATATTCTGAACCAAAGATGTAAAAACCAAAGCATGCAAATGGACCTCATGCCTTAGCTCAGAGCAAATGTCAGTTAGTTTGATGGCAGGGCTACCAAAGTGGCTACTGCTCCAGACAGAGTCTTGTTGGAGTGAAGATAGATGGCTATCAACTATACTTCAATTAAAAAAAAAAATTTAAAAATTAAATTAAGAAAAGACATTAAAAAAGAAGATAGATGGCCCCTTGCTTGTGGGTGAGGACTCCATGTTACAGTGTATTATGGTATGCTATGTTACTTTCATTGCTTTTTTGTATTCTCTGTGACGTTTAACACAATATAAGCAACATGCAAAGTGCTGGATAAAGGACAGACACCAAAGCAGAGGAGAGTAGTGGCATCAAGTGCCGGCTGAGCAGGGTGCCATGCATCTGACTGGCTGGGACTGCCCGTCTGCACACCTCTTGTCTTGGTTTCATCGTGAACAGTATCCTCTTTCACTCTCAAAAGTGTCCCGTTCGGGACGGTCACCCTGTGGCCGTGGTGGCTAAGTAAAATCTAGAGTCCATGTTTTCATCTCTGTCTGAACAGCAGTTGTCTGCCTGGCAAAAATTTCAGAGCCATGCCCAAGGGCACACGCTTTTTAATGCCACACCCTCCTCCCTACCCTGCACTGACTGCAGTAGATGCCTTTGTATGAAGCCTTTTCAGATAGATAAACAGAACTGTTGAAGGAACCCTGGAAGATGAAAGCTCTGGACAAGCTGATCTCTTTCTGTGACCACAGCTGTGCCGGATGGTGCGCTCCTACTTCTAGGCCTCTGAGCGCTGCATTTGGAGCCAATGGGATAAAACCCTGAAAACACATCGAAACTGACAAGCTGCCTTGACTTTTGTTCTTCGGCTTTTAAACCATAGATTTTCTTCTTCTTCATAACAGTTTGCTCCTCTGGTTCCTCCATTCCCTTGTAGACTCCCTCTCGGTCCCCTTTTCCTTTAGAAGAATGAGTGTTGAACATCAGCGTGGCTAATTCGCTGAGGATTTAGCGTCCCTTAACTGCCCGAGAAGCCAGAAAAATCAGTCTCTGGGAACAAGCTCAAGGAGGATTCACACTGAGACAAGCATTTGTATTCTGACAAAGGCTGTGCACTTTTCTGTTCCCGCCCTAGGAGCAGAGGTGTAATAAATGAGATTGGGAAAAACATTTGCATATTCTGATTTAGGGTTTAAGTTCCTGGAAACCTCTTGTGCTCTGTACATTTAAGATTAAGGATTGTGCTAGTTTAAAACAAAAATGGTTCTAAAATTTTCTTGGGTCCGTGCGCCCTCTGAGAAAAGATGATTGCTGAGGATCCTCTCCCCGGAAAATTATGCACGTGACACACAAAGAAAATTCTCCCCATAATCTCGGAGGATTTGTGTGGCCCAGTCCACTCTACGGGACTGTAGGCTAACGCAGCACATCCAGTTGGTTGCCGCTCAGATATCCATGCTATGTCGCCGCCCTTCCTTCTTTGTATCAGTAGCCCTATTTTCTTCTGGTATGTCACCTCCTCCATGTGTTTTGAGGGGAGGCCCTGACCCCAGCGCCCGGGTGGAGGCGATAGGGAGAATGGTTGTTCTAAGCCAATCACGATGGTCCCACGCCTTTTTCCAGAGATGGTTCTGGCACAGGTTTGTGACACTTTGTTGGTGTCTTTATGCTGGGGAGCTTTTGGGCAAAATCTCATCACTCTTAAAATGAGAAACATACAGTAGCATGCATAAAGCCATCCTGACACTCTTTCTGAGGTATCATAGGATTGAGCAAATGAGAGAAAGCAAGAAGAACTCTGTGGAAATGGATTGGAATGGGCCATATTGCTGTCAATTCATGATTTCTAAAACATGCACATGGATGTGTGTATGTGTGTTCATATGCAGGGGTGAATACATATGTGATTTTTTATGTCGGGGTGTATGTATACTTGTATGTTTGTATCTGTATATGTGCACACACATTCATATATTTCCTGCCTCTGATCGACTGACTGATGAAAGGGCCAAGAAGAAGTGATACAAAGTAACAGTGAACACACCTAGTATGCAGATCTCAACACCACTGCCCACTGACAGGAAGCAAGTCTCCTTGCAGAAATTCCAGGGATGGGTCTTTACGGGGAGGGGGAAGGGTACGCTGGGACAAAGTGAGAGAGGAGCACTGACAAATACACGCTACCAAATGTGAAATAGATAGCTAGTGGGAAGCTGCTGCATAGCACAGCGAGATCAGTTTGGTGCTTGGTGACCACCTAGAGGGAGACGCAAGAGGGAGGAGACATGGGGATATACGTATGCATAGAGCTGCTTCACTTTGTTATACAGAAGAAACTAACACAACATTGTAAAGCAATTATACTCCAACAAAGATGTTAAAAAAAATATTCCAGGGATGGGGCATGAATTGAGGTTTAACTAGAGGAGCGGGTCGTTTTTCTCAGGCTGGGGCCATAACTGAGCCTTTAAAAGGCCATCCCACCGTTCAGCTAAGTGGCTGCTTTTGAACAATGAGGTTTGTGATCAAGCCGGTGGATCCCTTGGTCACACACTCACTGTTGCACCTCCTTGGACATAAAATCAGCCCCTTGGTTTGCCACAGTGTGGTGTGGGCTACCATACTGGTAGGTCAGGCATTCTTATGTCCTTGGGTTGTGTGCTGGCAGAGGCGTCCTGTGCAGAGAAGGCAGACCCGCGTTTGGAGTCGGTAGGTACGGATGCCAGTAAGCATTTTGCCATCTCCTCCTGCCCCTCAGGGTGCAAGTGGTCTGTCAGTAATTAACCTGCCACCAGGGTGCCGGGTGATCCCCTTGAAGGTGCTACAGGGACTGACATCCGTCTCTGCTGCTGGTTGGTCAGACATCCCCAGCGGCAATGGCCAGGTGGTTGGTGAGACGGGGCCCGTATTCTGGACCCAGGCGTAGCCTCCCTCCCCGCCACCTGAGCCGTCCCATTCACGGGTCCCTTGTGCCAGCACCGGAGGCACCGAGAGCAGGAGGCTGGCTGATGTCCGTAGGTGAGTCGTGCGTTCTTCCAAGCGCCCCTCAAGCACCGGGCCTCTGCTGATTCCCACGGCTCCAGGGCAGGTCCGATTGCACCACAACCTACACATACTGACTCTGAACTCAGAGCTTGAAGTAGAGGCTTGTGTACAACAGACTTGTTTGTCAGTGTGATCTCAGTAAGTAGGAGGGACTAGTGGATGAAATAGGGATGGAGGGAGAGCAGCAGTCACCGCTAGAGACAACTGATGTTTAACACCATCTTCGAAGAGCCTCGGAAATGCATCTCAGAGCCGTGTGCCCTGGGGACTACAGGGTTTTCCTCACTCCTGTCCACCGTGGCTCGCTGATCACAGGTGGCCCCAACATGCTTGAGCCCCCAGCTTCTGCGTGTCAGCAGGCCCAGCAGCTTCCTCGGGTGTCCGAGAACTCTTTGAGCAGGAGCCCAGAGACAGAAGAGGAGGTACTTTGGCTCCATCCGTTTGGAAGCTGGTCAAAACCTGTGCCGAACTGGAAAGCCACATGAAGAAAGGAAGTGGGGGGGGGTGGAGAGAAATGGGAGGGGGGCGCCAGACTTGCCTCATGCACACACTCCACTCCAGATGGTCAAGCAAGGAAAATTCAGGGTTTGAGCAAAGCACACCTTCCTCCACTCTTTTATCTAGCCGTGATACCTTGGATTATTCCCCGGCCGAGTTCAGTCGTGTGGCGTCAGGGAGCCTGCAGCCTGGCTACCACAGAGCTAGGATAGCCTCTTGAGTCCCGAGGATAAAGGCTGGGAGGGGTTTTGAGCTGAGCTTCATGTTAAATGTATGTGTCTCCATTTTTTCTTCCTGGGTCAGATCAAGCTGTGTTTCAGCTTGTGCTTGCACACATGTTCAGTTCACTGAAAAATGATGTGGTCGGTAAACGTGCAGAAGGGACTGTGGTGTGGCCAGTGATCCCAGCCTCTGCCAGAATATCCAGAACAGGTTGCTTTCTGCAAGGAAAGAGACTACTCCAATAGCCATAGCGATTTATTCTATTTCAACAATAAGTCTTAGCCCTAGTTAATGGCCTACGTATTCAAAGCAGTGTTAAATATGACAGAATTTCAGTACCACCTTAGAATGTGAACAGTTTCTCGGAGCCACATGTAACAGATTCTGACTGATGGTGAGACTATTTGGGGAGCTAAGCCCAGGAAATGTGCTTTTACTTTCTGTAATATGTCTTTGGCTGCACAGTTACTTGGTGTTTGCTCTTCCCCAGCACAGAAGGGTTTGGAGAGTTAACCTGATATTCCCAAGTTGAAAGTTTTCATACTCGATTTTGTAAAATTTAAGACAAAGTCACTTAAAGGAACCATTCAGCTGTTTATGGGGCTTATATTCTTGAGAGCTAAGCGTTCTAAAGAAGTCAGTATCATTTCCTAGAGTTCTGCATCTCCCTTTGGCCCCTTCACGTTCCTTCACTTTCATTCCACAGCACGTGGAACACCGTGGTTGTGCCTCTTCTCGCTTGTGGCTATCTCTGTCCCTCCTCTTTGTCGTAAGACATTCCATTCCTCCCACCAGCCCCGGCCTGTTTGCACCTTAGCACACGGGGAGAACAGGACTCTTTGCAGAGTCTAACCCCTGGGACAGTACTAGTTTCAGCTTTTCAGAGACCAAAGCCCTGGCCCAACAGCTTTTGGATACTGAGGCAATGGGGAGAAGTAGCGATGCATTTAACTTCAGAGATGGTAGCCTGTGGCATAGAAGGAGGAAGCTCTCGTGGCATCTTTCACTATAGCCCCTGGGAAGTTTGGAAAAGTTCCATTTCATTCTTACTTTTTTGGATCCTGAAATAAGAGGCTGTAGTACAAGTCAGGAATATAGAGATTGGTAGGAGAGACAAAGAAAGGGAACAACTCAAGTCTCCCTGGAGAAAACTTATGCCTCCAGAGCAGGTAAACAAACAAAATGCTTGTTGGGAGAACAAAATCATCCGAAAGTAATAGGAAAAAAAGAATTAAAAACTAGTGTTTCTTCCTGATTTAAAATAAAAAGCAATTAAGTGTTAGGGTGGAAAAGTTGGATCTCTAGCTTGGGCTTTGGGTTCAGACCTGCATAAGAATACATTCCTCTGTGTTTGAGTGTCCAAATTTCCTAATGACCCACCCGCATGACCATATTTTAACTTAATTACCTCTTTAAAGACCCTGTCTCCAATTATGGTCTGAGATGTTGGGGATTAGGACTCCAACATATGAATTTTGTGGAAGGTGTCATTCGGCCCGTTGTACCCTCTGCTTTCAGTTGTTTTGGATATAAACTCAGAAGAATTGCTAAATCATACAGTAATTCTCTTTCTAATTTTTCAATGAAATAGCTTATTTTTGTAGAGTGGCTATGAGACTCAAATGCATATAAAGGGCGCGGCAAAGGGTTGGGCTCAGAAAATGTTGACTGTATTAGTTGTATAGGCCATAAACTAGGCTGACCACGGAATTTTCCGGCAAAGAAATCGAGTCCAGAAAAGTTAAGCAACTAATGACTCCAAGTTTCTAGTTAGCAGCAGACTCAGATAAAGAACCTAGGTTCTGACAACGTCAAGACTCTGGATACCACCATGCACCGCTTCTTTCCAGTCCTTTAAAGACTCTTCTGTTACTTGTTATTAACTACTTACTGGCTTTTACAGCATTTGATTTTATTCTCCATTTTTTAAACTTAGTTTTCTGAGTAGGTAATATATTTACATGGGTCAAATTGAAAAAGTATACAAAGGTTTAAAGTCTATTGTCTTTTTCCCACTTTCGTCCTCCAATATCCTGGCTGCCCTCCCATTTGCAACCAATATCGCTATTTTCTAATGTGTTCTTCCAAAGACTTTATGCATGTACAGGCAAATCTGTTTGTGCATTCTCTTGCCATTTTTATTTTTATTTTGTTTTTGTTTTTGTTTTTGTTTTTGTTTTTTTGTGGTACGCGGGCCTCTCACTGTTGTGGCCTCTCCCGTTGCGGAGCACAGGCTCCGGACCGCAAGGCTCAGTGGCCACGGCTCACGGGCCCAGCTGCTCCGCGGCATGTGGGATCTTCCCGGACTGGGGCACGAACCCGTGTCCCCTGCATTGGCAGGCGGATTCTCAACCACTGCGCCACCAGGGAAGCCCTCTTGCCATTTTTAAATACAAGGGAGCATATAGTCTTTTGCATCTAGATTTTTTCACTTAATGTATTTTGGAGGTATTTCTATATCAATATATTAAAAATTCCAAATTCTTTGTTTTTTTTTTTTTTTAACTACACAGAATTTCATTGTTCGAATGCCCCACTCTTCACTGAGTCCATCCCCTATTGTTGTACATTTGATGTTACGGGCAGTGCTGCATTGAATAAATTTGTACATACATCATTTCCGTAAGAGGGAGGTGTATCTGTACGATATAGGTCTAGTGGTGGAATTGCTAGGACAAAGGGAATGTGCATTTGTAAGACAGATTTTTGTCAAACCACCCACAATAAGGCTTATACCAATTTACACTTTTACCATCATCTTAGGGAATTTTAAATAACAAGGAGAAATTACTATACTATACCAGAACCTACTTTATTTATCTAGTGATGGTTGTCTACATGAGGTGTTGGCAGGAGTCAAGGCAAAATCAGAGGACATTCCCCTCAGATCAGGAACAAGTCAAGGACGTTCGATTTTGCTGCTTTTATTCAACAGTATATTGCCAGGGCAATTAGGCAAGAGCATGAAATAGAAGCCAGCCACATTGGAAAGTGAGAAGTAAAGATATCACTGTTTTATATAGAAAATCCTAAGGAATCCACTAAAAAACTATTAGAACTGATAAGCAAGTTCAGCAAGGTTGCAGGATACAAATTCAATACACAAAAATCAATTGTGTATTTGAAAAGCAATTTGAAAATGAAATTAAGAAAAACAATTCCATTTATAATAGTGTTAAAATGATAAAATAATTGGGAATAAATTTAACAAAATAAGTGCAAGTCTTATACTCTGAAAGTTACATTGTCAAGAGAAATTAAAGAAAGCCTCAGTAATTAGAAAGATATACCATGTTCAGGGATCAGAACATGGAGTATTGTCAAGATGGCAATACTCCCAAATTAATCTACAGATTCAATGCAATCCCATCAGAATTCCTGCTGGCTTCTAAGCAGAAACTGACAAACTGATCCTAGAATTCATATGGCAATTCAAGGGACACCGAATAGCCACACAACCTTGAAAAAGAAGAACAAACTTTGAGGAATCACACTTCCTGATTTCAAAACTTACTGCAAAGCTACAGTAATCAAGACAGTTCATACTGGCATGAGGATAGACATAGATCAATGGAATCAAATTGAAATCCCAGAAGTAAACCCTGATTACAATCAGCTGATTTTCAACAAGGGTCCCAATATAATTCAATAGGGAAAGAGTAGCCTTTTCAACAAATAGTGCTCAGACAACGGGATATCCACATGCAGAAGAGTGAGTTTAAACCCCCTCCTCACACCACATACAAAATTACTTCGAAGTGAATCAAAGACCTAAATGTAAAAACTAAAACTCTAAAATCCTTAGAATAAAACACAGGTGTAAGTCTTCATGACCTTGGATTAGGCAGTGGTTTCTTAGATATGACAACAAACCCACAGGCAACCAATGAAAAGAGAGAGAAATTGGACTCCAGCAAAATTAAAAACTTCTGTGTGGCAAAAGACACCATCAAGAAAGTAAATAGACAACCCACGAAACAAGAGAAAATATTTATAAACTATGTATCTGATGAGGGACTTGTTCTAGAATAAATAAAGAACTTTTACAACTTAATAATATAAGACAAGTAATCCAATTAAAAAACAAGTAAAGAATTTGAACAGACATTTCGCTGAGAAGATATATAAATGGTCAATAAACATGAATTATGCTCAATGTCATTATCAGAGAAATGCAAATAAAAACCATATGAGATACCACTTCATATCCGCTAGGATGACTGTTGTCCAAAAAACAGAAAATAAGTGTTGGTAAGGATTTAGGGAAACTAGAACTTTCACACATTGCTGATGAAAATGTAAAATGGTTTAACTGCTTTGGCACTTTCAAAAAAGGTAATGTCTGGACCTATTGTAGACCTTGGGGTTTGCAACTCTGGAGATTAAGAATTCCAACTCTTTAGTAGCAAACTTTCTAAAATTTATTGAAGAGTAAAATGCATCGTGTACTCACATATGGCCTTTGAGACTCATGGATGGTTCTTGAGCTGGGAACCACTTCTGACTCTTTTGTTTCCAGGTCTTATGATGAGCAGCTTTGGAACGGGGAGGTTCTGAGAAGAAATAAGGAGGGTTTAGAACACATCTACCTATTTTCCAGCCTTACATAATTGATTTGCTTGTTGGAATTTTCTCTTATGCTTCTCATAGAATATTAGCTACTTCCTCAGGAGCTCATATACTGCAAGAGTCCTTGGTAAGATTTCATTTGAAACTATAGGAACTCCTCTGCTGACCTATTCCGGCTGTTTCTAATGTTTCTTGGCTTCGTGTTTCCTGGACCCCATGGGAAATCGTGGCAGAACCCCCATTATGTGTCAGTACTTCCCTTCACATAGAATTTTGTCTTTGTTGTCACTCTTAATGTCCTTCTTTTTTCTTGTCTTAAAGAGGGACCCTCCACTCCTTTCTCTAAGTCTAACCTCTGTCCTCTGGGCTATGGATCCCACCACGTCCCCTGGGATTTTGCCCCATCGGTGCTGTATGTTTCTCTGGTCTCTTTCTCCCACTGGCTTCTTTCCTTGGCTGGATTCTTGGTCAAATTTCCCCATCATTTTTTATAAAGCAGTAACAAAAGTACAAAAAACCCCAATACCAAAACTTCCCTTAGATCCTGACTTCTTCCTTAATATCCTATGTTTTCTTTTTTCCCCCCATAGTAACCTTTTTCTGGGAAAGTCTGTGTCTTTTCCTATTTTCATTGATGTGTACTTTTGATGAAGAGCCTGAGGTTTCAAAGTTACCAGCCCTGTGCTAAAATTAAGGCTATCATACCTAGAACAATTCTGGGTGGGAACGTAGAATGAGACTGCAGCAAGGAGGAGAGAGAATTCTCTAAATGGTTTTCCCAGGCATTGTGCTAGAAGCCCAATGACCACATGTGGACTCGTGTTCTGGTTACATGGACAGATGCAGGGAGAGTGTTATTTGGTATAAGCCCTAGTTTGTTTGTTTATTTATTTTTTAGGCATTGGAGAACAGAGTGGCTTCCTGGAGAGAAAATACTATCCTTAGTAAGAGACAGGAGTTCTTCCTACGCAGAAAGTGCCCCAAGATGGTTGTGGAGATGTATTTGGTTTTGGGCATTTATTTGATTTTGAATGTTAAGGTTTCTGGCATGTAGCTAGATTTAAGAGGCTCAGTGGCCTCGAGTGTTTAGTTTAGCCTGAAACTGGTGAATCCGCCAGAAGGAAGTAAGAAGCATGAGGTGAGATTACTGTCAGGATGAGGTGATCAAGGAATTCACTAGTGGACTAAGAGCCCCTTCCTTGTTATTGAGAGGAATATCACCACACACAGCACAAGTATCACTGAGACACAGCATTTTGCAAACAGTAGCCTCAGTCACAACTTTGAAAGAGTCACTTGACTGATACCCTCCTGCTAAATGTAATTTATGGGAATAGGGAATAGCCTTATCAATTTCAACAGAAACCCCCTTAGGGAAGGGGTGTTAGTTTATAAACACACCATCGAGCTCTCTTATAGTAGGAAACTTTATGATGTTATCAATAAAGCTGGAATAGTGCTCCTGTCAAATACCAGAGCGCCATTTAATGAGAAAATTACCTAGTTTACAGATGGAACGTTTTCCATTTTAGCATCAGGGGAATTAAAGTTCAGAAAGGTTAAAATATCTTGGGCAAAGTTCATGGCAATATGGCTTTTCAGTTGAGTCTGGATCTCCCGATAGACCTAGGTCATGTCACAATAGTTCCTGGTAAACAGCTTTATAGCCTGCATTTCTTGTCTAGAGAAGTATCCACACAGAAGTAGAAAATCTGTATAGGAGATTTAATACAGGACTTTTTCCTCTGCCTCTCAGATTTTTTTTTCCCTTTTAAAAAAATTTTTTTAACATCTTTATTGGAGTATAATTGCTTTACAATGGTGTGTTAGTTTCTGCTTTATAACAAAGTGAATCAGCTATACATATACATATGTCCCCAAATCTCCTCCCTCTTGCGTCTCCCTCCCACCCTCCCTATCCCACCCCCTAGGTGGTCACAAAGCACCGAGCTGATCTCCCTGTGCTAAGCGGCTGCTTCCCACTAGCTATCTGTATAACATTTGGTAGTGTACATATGTCAATGGTACTCTCTTTGTCCCAGCTTACCCTGCCCCCTCCCCATGTCCTCAAATCCATTCATTCTCAACGTCTATGTCTTTATTCTTGTCCTGACCCTAGGTTCTTCACAACCATTTTAAAATTATTATTATTCCATTTATATGTGTTAACATACGGTATTTGTTTTTCTCTTTCTGACTTACTTAACTCTGTGTGACAGTCTCTAGGTCCATCCACCTCACTACAAATAACTCAATTTCGTTTCTTTTTATGGCTGAGTAATATTCCATTGTATATATGTGCCACATCTTCTTTATCCATTCATCGGTCAATGGACACTTAGGTTGCTTCCATGTCCTGGCTATTGTAAATAGTGCTGCAGTGAACACTGTGGTACATGTCTCCTTTTGAGTTATAGTTTTCTCAGGGTATATGCCCAGTATTGGGATTGCTGGGTCGTAAGGTAGTTCTATTTTTAGTTTTTTAAGGAACCTCCATACTGTTCTCCATAGTGGCTGTATCAATTTACATTCCCACCAACAATGCAAGAGGGTTCCCTTTTCTCCACACCCTCTCCAGCATTTAATGTTTGTGGATTTTTTGATGATGGCCATTCTGTGAAGTGATACCTCATTGTAGTTTTGATTTGCATTTCTCTAATGAATAGTGATGTTGAGCATCCTTTCATGTGTTTGTGGGCAATCTGTATATCTTCTTTGGAGAAATGTCTATTTAGGTCTTCTGCCCATTTTTGGATTGGGTTGTTTGTTGTTTTGATATTCAGCTGCATGAGCTGCTTGTAT
Source organism: Physeter macrocephalus (assembly GCF_002837175.3). Lineage (NCBI taxonomy): Eukaryota > Metazoa > Chordata > Mammalia > Artiodactyla > Physeteridae > Physeter > Physeter macrocephalus. The sequence continues at coordinate 130,763,059 of NC_041227.1, read as the reverse complement.
ATTTTGGAGATTAACCCTTTGTCAGTTGCTTCGTTTGCAAATATTTTCTCCCATTTTGAGGGTTGTCTTTTCGTCTTGTTTATGGTTTCCTTTGCTGTGCAAAAGCTTTTAAGTTTCATTAGGTCCCATTTGTTTATTTTTGTTTTTATTTCCATTTCTCTAGGAAGTGGGGCAAAAAGGATCTTGCTGTCAAGATCCTTGATTGATGTCATAGAATGTTCTGCCTATGTTTTCCTCTAAGAGGGATCTTAGATCTTAGATCTAAGACCCGGCACAGCCAAAATAAATAAATAAATAAATATTTAGAAACTCAGGAACAGAACTGGCATATTATCATAGTCCAATGTAATGTATAATTGCGATCTTTCTCTCTATGCCTTCAAAATCCAGAAAGCTAGATCAATTCTGCCAAGTTGCATAAAGCCAGGAAGCAACATGCTTGGCAGTAGTCAACACAGAGAAAGCCTTTCAGACCCACCTTCGCTGAGTGAAGTCAGTCAGAAAGAGAAAGACAAATATCGTACGTTAACGCGTGTATGTGCAATCTAGAAAAATGGTCCAGATGAACCAGTCTGCAGGGCAGAAATGGAGACACAGATGTAGAGAACAAACGTATGGACACCAAGGGGGGGAGTGGTGGGCGGGTGGGATGAACTGGGAGATTGGGATCGACCTGGAGACACTGATATGGATAAAATAGATCACTAATAAGAACCTGCTGTATAAACAAATAAAATAAAATTCAAAAAGAAAAAGAACCACCTTCATTGTAACAGGTCTTCTCAGTTCTCTCCTCATTTGGACTTACCTATGCGTTTTACAAAAATTCAAAACTCACCATTTACCTTCCTATTCCTGGAGCTCAGATGGCCATTGAGCACATGTCACTGAGTCAGTTATTGACAATACACAGAGCTGTACTATGCTGGATCTGATTGTGAGAATCCAAATAGATCAATGGCCTAATTCCAACAATTACCATCCATGGGCCTCAGGCAATACATAGGGAAGGCTATTTTAAATGAGATACTCTAAGGAAGAATGAACAAGTTTGACTCGTCTAAACATCATGCGGATTCTAACACAGGTAACAGAGAATTCAGGTAATCCCGACAAATACAACCCTGTAGTTCTCCCAGATGAAACGAAACAAAATGAAACTAAAATATATTTTTCCTGCAAAAAAGCCTCCCCAGATGCCATTTAAGCAAGCCGAAAGCAAACGTTACTCTTAAGTTTCTACATCTCTCTTCTTCATTTCTAACTCAGCTCTTACAAGATGGATGTAAAACTCTAAGAGTTTTATAGTGTCCATTGGTGAAGGTGGGGTGTTAAAGTCCCTTACTATTATTGCGTTACTGTTGATTTCCCATTTTACGGCTGGTTAGATGAGGCTTAGATTAATAACTTCTTAAGATCTTACAGCTAATGAGTGCTATGGCCTGGTCCCTTCCCATAAGTCCTCTTTTTTCACAGCGCCATGTTGAGTTGTTTTCCAATTTAACCATCTAATTATATATAGATATGAGTGGGCACTTCCCTCAGGCCTTCACCCTGCTCCCCAGTAATAAAGTCTTGTGAGAAATGCCATCCATACTCTGCAATTGAAATCAATCCAATACAGACCTGTGAACTAAAGAAAATCTTATTTATTTCTTGTTTGGTTGGGGTTTTTGTTGTTGTTTGTAGATTTCCTGATGATGCCCATTCTAACTGGTGTGAGGTGATACCTCATCGTAGTTTCGATTTGCATTTCTCTAACAATTAGTGATGTTGAGCAGCTTTTCATGTGCTTCTTGGCCATCTGTATGTCTTCTTCGGAGAAATGTCTATTTAGGTCTTCTGCCCATTTTTGGATTGGGTTGTTTGTTTTTTAAACATTGAGCTGCATGAGCTGTTTATATATTTTGGAGATTAATCCTTTGTCTGATGATTCATTTGCAAATATTTTCTCCCATTCGGAGGGTTGTCTTTTCGTCTTGTTTATGGTTTCCTTTGCTGTGCAAAAGCTTTTAAGTTTCATTAGGTCCCATTTGTTTATTTTTATTTCCATTACTCTAGGAGGTGGTTCAAAAAGGATCTTGCTGTGATTTATGTC
>NC_041227.1:130758188-130760098 GCF_002837175.3 Physeter macrocephalus | reverse complement strand
ATAATAGTGGTGAGAGTGGACATCCTTGTCTTGTTCCTGATCTTAGAGGAAATGCTTTCAGTTTTTCACCATTGAGAATGATGTTTGCTGTAGGTTTGTCATATATGGCCTTTATTATGTTGAAGTAGGTTCCCTCTGTGCCCACTTTCTGGAGAGTTTTTATCATAAAGCGGTGTTGAATTTTGTCAAAATCTTTTTCTGCACCTATTGAGATGATCATAGGGTTTTCATTCTTCAATTTTAATATGGCGTATCACATTGATTGATTTGCATTTATTGAAGAATCCTTGCATCCCTGGGATAAATGCCACTTGAATCATGGTGTATGATCCTTTTAATGTGTTGTTGGATTCTGTTTGCTAGTATTTTGTTGAGGATTTTTGCATCTATATTCATCAGTGATATTGGTCTGTAATTTTCTTTTTCTGTCATATCTTTGTCTGGTTTTGGTATCAGGGTGATGGTGGCCTCATAGAATGTGTTTGGGAGTTTTCCTTCCTCTGCAATGTTTTGGAAGAGTTTGAGAAGGATGGGTGTTAGCTCTTCTCTGCTTGATAGAATTCACCTGTGAAGCCATCTGGTCCTGGACCTTTGTTTGCTGGAAGATTTTTAATCACAGTTTCAATTTCATTACTTGTGATTGCTCTGTTCATATTTTCTATTTCTTCCCGGTTCAGTCTTGGAAGGTTACACCTTTCTAAGGATTTGTCCATTTCTTCCAGGTTGTCCATTTTATTGGCATAGAGTTGCTGTGGTAGTCTCTTACAATGCTTTGTATTTCTGCTGTGTCCGTTGTAACTTCTCCTTTTTCATTTCTTATTTTATTGATTTGAGTCCTCTCCCTCTTTTTCTTGTTCAGTCTGGCTAAAGGTTTATCAATTTTCTAATTTTATTGATTTGAGTCCTCTCCCTCTGTTTCTTAATGAGTCTGGCTAATTGTTTATCAATTTCGTTCATCTCCTCAAAGAACCAGCTTTTAGTTTTACTGATCTTTGCTATTGTTTCCTTTGTTTCTATTTCATTTATTTCTGCTCTGATCTTTATGATTTCTTTCCTTCTGCTAACTTTGGGTTTTGTTTTTTCTTCTTTCTCTAGTTCCTTTAGGTGTAACCTTAGTTTATTTGAGATTTTTCTTGTTTCTTGAGGTAGGCTTGTATAGCTATAAACTTCCCTCTTAGAACTGCTTTTGCTGCGTCCCATAGGTTTTGGATTGTCGTGTTTTCCTTGTCACTTGTCTCTAGGTATTTTTTGATTTCCTCTGATTTCTTCAGTGGTCTCTTGGTTATTTAGTAACGTATTGTTTAGCCTCCATGTATTTGTGTTTTTTTATGTTTTTTCCCCTGTAAGTGATTTCTAATCTCACAGCGTTGTGGTCAGAAAAGATGCTTGATATGATTTCAATTTTCTTAAATTTACTGAGGCTTGATTTGTGACCCAAGATGTGATCTATCCTGGAGAATGTTCTATGCACAGTTGAGAAGTGTAATCTGCTGTTTTTGGATGGAATGTCCTATAAATATCAATCAAATCTACCTGGTCTATTGTGTCATTTAAAGCTTGTGTTTCCTTATTAATTTTCTGTTTGGATGATCTGTCCATTGGTGTAAGTGAGGTGTTAAAGTCCCCCACTATTACTGTGTTACTGTCGATTTCCTCTTTTAGAGCTGTTAGCAGCTACCTTATGTATTGAGGTGCTCCTAAGTTGGGTGCACATATATTTATAATTGTTATATCATCTTCTTGGATTGGTCCCTTGATCATTACGTAGTGTCCTTCCTTGTCTCTTGTAACATTCTTTATTTTGAAGTCTATTTTTTCTGATTTGAGTATTGCTACTCCAGCTTTCTTTTGATTTCCATTTGCATGGAATATCTTTTTCCATCCCCTCACTTTCAGTCTGTATGTGTCCC